>NC_090745.1:83217327-83221456 GCF_036898095.1 Palaemon carinicauda
GATTAGTGAGCTTTTTCTTACTTGGGTCCTTATGACGGAGTTTATTTCAGAGGTTTTGAATGTGCACATTGTACCTTTTAAGGGAATGGAATGTATTTATTCTTCGTTTTTTAAAGGACTGACCTTCAAGGAGTAGACTTAAACTCTTACTTCTTGGTAGCTCTTCCCCTTTGCCTATTGACCAGTAACGTTTGCTCCCTGATGTAACAAGTGCCTTGTAGCCAATAAAAATCAAGAACGAAAGATGTAACGATAATTAAGAGCTTTGTTGTAGGAGATACTATAAATAATTATTTTTATAAATTTCGGTCAAACGAGATTTCTTAATTGCCGGCTGTATACACCACTTACATTGCTATATTTTGATGTCTTTTTTTCCGTCATTGGCGATTATTATTTGAATTCCACTCCTCCTTAGAAAGCTGTCCAACATATCTGAGGTGTAAGTGTTGATGTCCAATTATTCCAAGGTTTTAGGATGTTCCCATTAAAAGGGCCATATAATATTTCGAATTTGTTGTCGAATACCTTTTAAAGATAAAGTGTGACTTGAAACCATGAACTGGAAAGATAACGCAGATTCTTATACAAAAAATGCTAGTTGAAAGGTATTTGTCATTACGCTTGCGAACAGTCAAGAGTAAACATTAATTTTTTGTATCCCTATAGTATTATTCTAAGATTTTTCATAATTTTCGTTAGTTTGAGTTAGTTTCGTTACTTATAAAGTAGTGAGATTTAAGTGAATATTATATGGAATTCCCTTTATATAATTCTGTTACGTGTGTTTATTCGCAATCTTTTCCGGCCTTGAACTTGAATAACTATGATAATTGAATAGATATGATCATCAAAATTGAAAATACAATTGGAAATGACAGGTGTTAAAAAGGGCTTACCCTTCACTACAATTTCCCCTCTCTCCTCTTTTCTGGCAGGGAAGAGTGAGACAAACATATACTGATGAACACAAGTGCAAACCAATAAAAAAAATAATTTCGGTTCAGTTAATAATCACTGGATACATTGATTTGAAATATTTTGGACTCCAACTGGTTTAGAATACAATCTATCCAGTAATTTCAGGATATTATTATTATATTTTAATTTATTATTATTATTATTATTATTATTATTATTATTATTATTATTATTATTATTATTATTATTATTATTATTATTATTATTATTCATAAGGATGAATGAAAAATAGGCTGTGCTAATTGGCCTGATTCTTGTCTGGATTACATTTCTTGTTTTTAATCTAAAGATGGGTGTGAAAATAATTTACTATAACAGTGAAAATATTACGGGAGTAATTCTAATATTTTTTCCATTACAATTTTTCATCACACTCTTTCAATCACGCTGTCTCTTTGGACAAGCCCCAATCGTTAACAATTTGCTAAAAAAGCCCATGTGTGAAAAATGGAAAAACCGGCTAAGAGAATAGTAATTCCTCTAATTTACAAGTGGGAACAACATCAATTCACTCCTCTCCCCTTGCAGTTAACTAGATAAAAAAAGGAAAGATAAAAATTATGTAAGGCAAAACTTAGATAAAGAAGTTTTTTTTTTTTTTCTTTTTTTTTTTTTTTTTTTGTACTTTCAGGTTCTTCAGTGAAATAATGCTGATCTTCAAGTATCGAGCGATGCCATAAATATTTATTATATATTATTCTCTCTCCACTCGCCTGGAATGGTTAGTTTGATCCTCTCCTCTCTCTCTCTCTCTCTCTCTCTCTCCCTCTCTCCTTCTCTCTCTCTCTCTCTCAAGCGGAGGTGAAGGGAATCATTAGTAATGTCGGTTCCAAAGGATTGAAGACGTTTCACGTATGCGAATTATTTTTAACTAGGAATAATTTAACTGATTAGAAAATAACGTAACTCTCTCTCTCTCTCTCTCTCTCTCCTCCTCATCTCTCTCTCTCCTCTCTCTCTCTCTCTCTCTCTCTCCTTTTAAGCGGGGGTGAAGGGGAATCATTAGTAATGTCGGTTCCAAAGGATTGAAGACGTTTCACGTATGCGAATTATTTTAACTAGGAATAATTTAACTGATTAGAAAAAACGTAATCTCTCTCTCTCTCTCCCTCCCTCTCTCTCTCCTCTCCATCTCTCTCTCTCTCTCCTCTCTCTCTCTCTCTCTCTTTAAGCGGGGGTGAAGGGAATCATTAGTAATGTCGGATCCAAAGGATTAAGACCTTTCATGTATTGCGAATTATTTTAACTATGAATGATTTACCTGATTAGAAAAAGCATATCTCTCTCTCTCTCTCTCTCTCTCTCTCCTCTCTCTCTCCTCTCTCTCTCTCTCTCTCTCTCTCAAGCGGAGGTGAATGGAATCATTAGTAATGGCAGTTCCAAAGGATTGAAGACGTTTCATGTATGGCGAATTTTTTTAACTAAGAATATTTTAACAAATTAGAAAAATGGTAATTCTCTCTCTCTCTCTCTCCTTCTCTCTCTCTCATCTCATCTCTCCTCTCTCTCTCTCTCTCTCTCCTCTCTCTCTCTCCTCTCTCTCTCTCTCTCTCATTAGTAGTGGCAATTAAAAACAATTGTAAGACGTTTCTAATGCGAATTATTTTTAACTGGAATAATTTAATTGATTACAAAACTCGTCTCTCTCTCTCTCTCCCCTCTCTCTCTCTCTCCTCTCTCTCTCTCTCTCTCTCTCTCTCTCTACTCCTCTCTCTCTCTCTCTCTCTTCTCCTCTCTCTCATTAGTTAGTGGCAATTTCAAAACAATTGTAAGACGTTTCATTTTGCGATTGTTTTAACTGGAATAATTTAATTGATTACAAAACTCTCTCTCTCTCTCTCTCTCTCTCTCTCTCTCTCCTCTCTCTCCTCTCCTCTCCTCTCTCTCTCTCTCTCTCAAAGAGGAGTTGAAGAAAGTAATGAGTGACTGACCACAGGAAGCGAGAAAGAGAGAGATGCTATAATCCCCTCTGATTGTTTTATGGATGGGAATCGTCGCGTCTCCTGCCCAACACTTGAGAGGTTTATGGTTGCCATAAGTATATTGCGCCTCTGGTGAAAAAAAGGTTCCTTACAATAGACTATTATATTTGTTTTCTGAAGGTCACCCAAAGCTTTACGACCTTTACATCCGTCCTATGCTATTTAAATTGTTCAGAAGTTTTTTGCTATGGAATAAAAACTATTATGTGAGAAGGTTTTGGTGTCAGTAGGCGGTAAAGAACACTCATTTAATTCTGTAAGCAAGATAGTTTAAAAACTATCATGAACTTATAAAAGTTTAAACACATGCGTTTAGACAAAAGCATACACATACACGAGAATTTCAGACATTAATGTATTAAAATATGTCTTATTTGAATATGAAAAACACGTCTAAATTTGCAAAATTTATCACACACCCACACGCACACACACACACACACCACACACACACACACACACACACATATATATATATATATATATATATATATATATATATATATATATATATATATATATATTACGTAAATATGTATCTCAAAGTGGAGCAAATGTTTTTATGTTGACCAGGCTGACATGAGTCTTTTTAGTTTATATATGACATATCTGTTTTTGACGTTGTTAATTAGTTAATATAGGACACATATGTTTTTACGCTGTTACTGTTTTAGAATGGTAAATTGTTAATTTATTCTCATCATTTATTTATTTCCTTATTTCTTTTCCTCACTGGGCTATTTTTCCCTATTGGAGCCCTTGGGCTTATAGCTTCTTGCTTTTCCAACTAGGGTTGTAGCTTGGCTAGTAATAATAATAATAATAATAATGATAATAATAATAATAATATATACTAGTATACTATATATGCATTATATATATCTATATATCTATAATTATATATATATATATATATATATATATATATATATATATACTATATATATATATATGTGTGTGTGTGTGTGTATATATTATCATATATATGGTATATATGTATATATATATATATATATATATATATATATATATATATATATATATATATATATATATATATATATATAAAATGTACGAGTATGGTGTGTGTTCAGTAATTACGTGAATAACACTAACTTATATTTGGGGACGTGGGCGAAATGGAGCGTTGTGGGAATATAGAAATA
>NC_090745.1:83221956-83224456 GCF_036898095.1 Palaemon carinicauda
ACACGTTTAAATTTGCAAAATTGATCATATATATATATATATATATATATATATATATATATATATATATATATATATATATATATATATATATATATATTATATATATATATATATATATATATATATATATATATATTTATATATATATATATATTACATATATACGTATATATATAGTATATATACTATATATACTGTATATATAGTATATATACACATATATGTATATATACTATATATACTGTATATATACTAGCTATCTATTTATCTATCTCTATCTATCTATATATATATATATGTGTATATATATATATATATATATATATATATATAGATATGTAATGTACGAGTATGTGTGTGTTCAGTAATTACATGAATAACACTAACTTATATTTGGGACGTGAGCGGAAATGGAGCAATGTGGGAATATAGAGATAATTCCCATTTTGCCTCTTTTGACGTAAACATGGAATTACGTGGCTGGTAACAAGGTCTATAGACCTTGGCTTGTAATAAGACAACTGTATTGAATCACAGTAAATTTTGAAGAAGAATAAAACATCAGAAGCCTTTGTCGAAGATAGACTACTAGGGGAACACGTTTTCAGGATGATCTCCACCTGAGAGGACAAGTTGTAAAATGCGCAATTTTACAAAAAAAAAAAAAAAATAGATAAATAAAAAAAAATGTCTCGCTACATACCAATAAAGAAATGATTTTTTGGTGTACCTTGACTATTAATTAGAGGCAGTAGATTCCAATATTTTACCCGGAATACTACCAGAAAATTGATATCCTAGATACGATTATATTTACAGTATACGTACAGTACATACATTATATATATATATATATATATATATATATATATATATATATATATATATGTGTGTGTGTGTGTGTGTGTTTGTGTATAATAATACATATATATATATATATACATACATACATACATACATATGTATATATATATATATATATATATATATATATATATATATATATATATATATATATATATATATATATATACTGGTTAGGGGTAAAAGTTCATGGTTCATGGCACTATCCGTTTTTAATAATGTTTTGTTATTTCCAGGTTTTTATCAGTATTTACTTTAAAGTAACATTCGAATTACTTGATTAGCTTTTCATTTACGTCCACTGACAGGTGTTATGTCCACTTCTTATCGTGTCCCATCACTTTCTGTTATTCGTTTGCTCTCCCCTTTCCTCTCTTTTTATTAAGTGATAAAGAGATTGTTCTCTGGAATTATTATGATGCTCAAACATTCGAACTGCCTTAGATATGTATTATAAATGTACCAAGAAAACTATGAACTACTTACATTACATATACAAGTCGTAAATTTTCTTTGCAGATTTAATTTTGTGCTAATTTTCCTTTTTGCTTAAAGGTCATTCGTGAATGGCAGATCGGGTGGTCAGGACAATGTCCTAAGGACTAAGGGACTAACCATATATTCTCATTAACAGTGCCCGAACACCCTCTCCATTAAGCTAGGCCCAGAGAGGACAAGGCAATAGTTGCTGATGACTCAGCAGGTAGAACTATAACACCCCCCCCCCCCCCCCTCTTGCAATACTGCAGCCCGTAACAATCCTTTCACCTTCACAGTTCGCCAGTTTGCTATCGTAGGTTTTAATGTATATCGATATGAATATTTTTCAACCAACAGCTATCTGTAAAATATGTGCAATAGTATGATTATTATTGTCTTGCAGTGTGTATTATTCTTCTTCTATCTTGGCATTGGTCATGGCAGATAATATACCGTTTTATGTAAAATGCTAGATTAAAAGAAATATCCTAGCCGTTTTTCGGGAGATTTGTTGTTTTTAGGTTTTCGGTACAATTTACACGAGGACATTGCCTTATATTAATTTTGGCTTACCTTGTCCCTAGGCATTTTCTTACTTGCATATCATTACGGAATTTAACAGTTTAATTATGGTTATATTGTGTTGTTTTTTATGGTAAAATTTTTAATGTATTCCTATTTTTTTCAGGTATGCATCTGTTACTGTTCCTTTGTATTGTGATTCTTCTAAGTATATTGAACTGTAAGTATTACTACTGCACTGTTTGTTGTGAAAAAGTGATGTTGGACTTGCAGAATTTCCTTATTTTGCTACCACCTAAAGAATTCTCTTGTTTAATTGGTTTTGCAATAGTAACCAAGTAAATTGATAGAAAAATTCATCTAAATAGGACATAGCAGTTGGCCGATACTGAGCTTGAACTCATTATTTTATGGTCTTATTAACAAGTATTGTAGTGAAGACACCCCACTCTTTGAGACATTCGCTACAGATATCAGGATCCTTTCATCACTGGCCAGCTAATTTAAAGTTGGATTCTTCTCTAGGTACACCTTTTTTTTTCACTATACATACTGTACATATTCCATACAATTTATCTTCTTTCCTCAAATATAGGACAATACCAATTTTAGTGCCTCTCATACTCTCACT
>NC_090745.1:83229456-83254456 GCF_036898095.1 Palaemon carinicauda
ATTTTTGGTGGTTTTGCGTTATTTGCTTTGGTCTTCATTTGAATAATAATTTCTTATAAAGTGTTGTATGTTATTAATAGATTTTTTATGCTTTTCACGACTTCATGTATATGATTTTCAAAACTTTCTTCGTTTGAATACATTTAGTATTTTTTTTTTCTACAGAAGTTAGTTTCAAATATTAAAGTGATTACGTACTGAATTGTCTTGAATAAAATTTGTTAATTTGCTTTCGTTTTATTTTTTGTTAAGTTATTTTTTCAAGAGTAAGCCGGTTCCCATAACGTGGGATAGTGTCAAAGAAATAACAGCTCTGCGATCACTGCCACAACCCAACTTGTACCGCTGTAGCGTGATTAAATAACTCTATGCAAAAGTTCAACCATTGAAACCGCTTCAAGCGTAACACAGAAGGCTTATCGGCATCGAGTCGAACCATACTGCTGCATATCACCACTATCTTGCACGTACTCTCTTGGTTTCTGAATGTTTTGTTGGCAATCTCTTCTAATATCCCTTTCAAACATCTTTTCCTTCCTCGTGATTCTTTCAAATTGTACATTTTTCTCCACTAACCTGTCATCTCCCATTCTTTCCACATGACTAACCCATCTCAAAATCAACTGATCCACCTTTTTACATACACTAAAATTTTGATATGACGCACCCAAATATTATATTTTTGCGTAACCCACATAAAGTAAACAATTTATTTCTTATTGTTTCAATATTTTTTGTTACACTAATTTTCATCTATTCTCAACTCACCTTATTATAATATCGTCCTACTATCATAAGAAATATATACTCTACTTACATGTGGTTATACAAGTTTACTGCTTCCATCAATATAAACCTCCATTGCTCCATCTTCCCAGTTTCTGTCCACCCCCATAACCATAAATGTAGTTGCTCACACCCGCAACATTTTTCCGTTGCAAACTATTTTCAAACCTTGACTATAATCTTTTACTACCCCAATTGGGGTATTCGATGCAAACATCAGCCATTGCCGACTTATTCATCAAATTTGCAATTACATCTACTGTACTGTCCTTTCTATGAATTCACACATCATTCCACCTATGTAGATATGGATCAGTTATGGAAACATAACAAATCCTTTTTCTCAGAGCGGTCATTTACATGAAGCCAGTCGCTATCCCGTCTACAAACTGTTAACAAAAACTTCATTTACATTTAAAAGAACAAATTTGCTCTAAGCACCTTATCTACATTTTATAGCCCCTCATCCCCAACCCCAAACCCACATTGCCTCTCAATCGGTTATATCGAAAGTTTTTTCTAGGTCCTTGTAAGTCACATACAGCCCTTGCCTTTTATATTCAAACTTATCACCAAACTTTTATAAGAACAGTTGATAACTTAAACTCTTGTCTAAACCCCAGCTGTTCTTTCTCTCTTAATCCTTAGGTTGTCTTCCTTACTTTCTTGAAAGCAATTTTCTCATGCACATACCTTCGCTTACAAAGTAACTTACAGCACTTATAATTCTTACAGTCACTGCTAATACCTTTAGCCTTATTCATACAAAAATCATTTTTTCCTCTCTTCCAGTTCTTAGTAACCTTACCATAATCCATAGATGTCTTACACATTCTAGCCTATCGATCGGTTACTCTTTCGCCAGTGGACTGCATAATTCAACTTAAAATTCTATCAGCTCCAGATACCATTTACCATTCCCCTCTTCAGCCTCTCAGCTAAATCATCTAAATACTCCCTCGACCCTGGATTGCATTTTTTTCCAGACAGTAACTTCATTGCCATCTTCAATCAGGGATTCATTTGCTGAATAATCCCCCCTATTTGTATCTACTTCGTAAAATAGCTTCTTATTATCCCTTCTGTATCTTACCTTCTCCCATCTTTGTTTTTATTCAGTACATTTTTTTTTTCTCTCGCCATCTCGTTAACTAAGTTATCCATCCTTCTGCATTCTTGTAAAAGGTCTTATATTATTTGATTACTCATTTAATTCTCTTTACGTGTGTGGTGTTTTATGTATTTGTTAGTCATATTTTCTTATTCGACTAATATCTATATATGTAAATCTTTGATTGTCTGTTTTGCTTGTTATTGCATACACCTTTACCATTTACATTTGAAAATATTGGTTTGGTTATTTTGGTATATAGGCTTTGAGTTTGGATGTAGTGATTATTTATATTAATTGATTAGAGACAATTTTATTTATTCTATTATTATTCATTTTGTTTTGTGTAGTGGTTCCTCATTAATTATTCCTTAGCGCGCGCGCACACACATATAATAATATATATATATATATATATATATATATATATATATATATATATATATATATATATATATATATATATATACATATGTATATATATATGTATATATACTTATGTATGTATGTACATATGTGTGTGTATATATACATATATATATATATATATATATATATATATATATATATATATATATGTATATATATATTTATATATATACATATATACATATATACATATATATATATGTATGTATATGTGTATATATATATATATATATATATATATATATATATATATATATATATATATATATATATTTATATATATATATATATATATATATATATATATTTATATATATATATATATATATATATATATATATTTATATATATATATACATATATATATATTCATATATATATATATATATATATATATATATATATATTTATATATATTTGTATATATATATATATATGTACGTATTTATATATTTATATATACGTGTATGTATGGAGGTATATACGTCTCAAATGGTTCGCAGACAGGATTTGTTTCTCATATGCAATGCACCTATGATGAATGCCCCTTTAAATAATATTGCAGAATGTTGCAGAGTTCCGTCTTTGTTTGAATTTGCAAGTATATATAAATCTTCATCTTTAATGGCGGATCATTGAAATTCTTCGCCTGAATACCTGAGTGTATTTATTGAATAGTTCATTAGGAAGCTGGATGTCGTATACAAACATAAACAAGAAACAGAAAATTGTTCTTGAGATTGATTGCTGAGCTCGAAGATAATTGATTTGCATGTGAATGAGGTATTCGTTTTTATAAACTTGGGAAAGAGGAGAAATTTTATTCCGTAAAGGTTATATCTCTAAATCAACGAAGGATTTCTTTACAACCGATTTTCAAAATTAGTTTGGAGGGAAATATATTAGGAGTTAAAAGATATTTCGTATAATTAATATCTGTAATTTACTAAGAAGGTTCCACTCAGATAATATCCGAGAGGCTCCTGAATTTCATGGCGTTGTTAGAAATGCAGATTTTTGTGAAAGCGATGTGGCTTCATAACTGTTTTATCACCCAGTCTCTTTTTTCTTTTATTTGTACTTAACTTTTCAAACGTTGATAAAATATTAATTTCTTATATTTAGTTAATATTTCCATCTCTTTTTACTGTACCCATATTTTATTAAACTACTTCTCTTCATATTTCGCCAATAATTTGTTGAATTTAGTTTACCGAAGTATGTTAAGTTCGTCTTATCCCATCTAAATGAGAACAGCTTTGGAATTGTGAATTATACAGCGAACACCATCGCGTCAAAGCAAAAGTTATGCAGTTTTTAGTAATAATGAGTCAACTCAGTAATGAAAAAAATGAACACATTACGTTCTCACGCAATCAACTTGTGGTTTTCTTCACTTTACTCTCGCATCATGACCTAAGTTCAGCGAACGCCTTTCACGTGTTAAAATAATTTTGCGTGATTCTTTTTGGCATTTTTCAAAATATGTCGGGATGGTATGCAACTTTTGAGGTTGACTTGGCCATTTCGTGAGGTTGACATTTTCGAAACCTTCCATTAACCTAGCCAGTCATGGAGTGGGTACTGGTCTTCATTTGTAAAATTGGATATTTCATGTGTAAAAATGATGCAGGTAGGTGTTTTTTTCTTATTTGTAATATTGGACATAAATGTTTCTTATCTAGTAATCTGGTATGCATTCTCACTTGGTTATAATAAAGTAATGTAATTTTTTTTTTTTTTTTTGAAAATTCATTGTTTAGTAACCTCGCAGAAATATTAGCTCATCTTTATCTATCTGTTAGTCTTTTTCTCTCTTGTCTGGATAGTTTTTTTCCCATCTTAATAATGTTGTGTATAGCACTAGTATTTCCATCTATTATTATATCATAAATATCATAAATGTTGCTTTCATTCTCATATATTTTTGATATTTTACATCGACTGGGTCTCTACGGTGATGACGTCATTGGCAGAGCAACACCCATGTATTTTAGACTGGGGCAGATGGGCGTAATGTCATTGTTGGGTGGTTCCTCCTCCCTTAAGATCTGAAGTACGACGTGGGTGGTTAGAAGGCCCACCCGCGTTATCTTGAGATAGACTTCATCTTTCACTATCTCCAAAGTCTTGGAAAAAATTAGAGGTGATATTTCCAAAATCATTGGGGTCTTCGGTACTACTTGTTTAAAATATGCAATTCTTCACAGTCTATGCATAGTAGAAATAATGTTACATGATCCTATTTCTGGCTATGCACTAGTCGCTTTTTTCTCTCTCCTTCCACTCTTATAGATATCCGGTTATAATATGAATTTCTCTCTCTCTCTCTCTCTCTCTCTCTCTCTCTCTCTCTCTCCTTCGTAACCTCCCTTTACCATCTCGGTGCAGTGAACTTTACGGACTGTTATTTTCATAAAGTTGCAGATGACGTCCTTTTTTTTTTTTTTTTTCTTTTTTGAGGAATGGGAACTCGTAATGTGCACAAGAAACAGATAGACTTCAAGTATTTCACTGTTTGTTATGAGAGAGAGAGAGAGAGAGAGAGAGAGAGAGAGAGAGAGAGAGAGAGAGAGAGAGAGAGAGAGAGAGAATTAAGTATGTATTGGGTTACAGACGTAACAGTGAAAAATTTGATAATTTGTCTTTAAAAGAAAACAGTTGGATGGTATTAATTTCTGGTGTACCATTCCAAATAACTGAAATAGGTTGACAGATGAATTAGAAAAAGATACCCTAAATAACATATATTGCGTGCATGTGTAGGTTTCAGACTGTTATTTTTCCTTATGAACTAGCTAGGAAATATATTAAGGTTTTGCTCATACTCTTATTATTTTACCTCTTTGTAGATCTGGTTTACTCTCAGTTTTCTTCTTAATTTTATGGTTTTGCAAATGTTTCCATTTGTATTCTGATTCTTGTTAGAAAGGCAATATTGGAAGTAACATATCATGAAATTAAGCAGTGTTAACAGACAGGTAATGTCTTGATACGAAAGATATATACAAATTTGATGTAAATCAGCTCGGTATGTTGCTTCTTAAATGAAGCCAAGATGTTAGACTTTAGAATGAGATATTGTATGTTTAGGGTACTGTAATCAGATATTGCTAATCGTTAATTTACAGCATTTTTCTATCAAAATTCCATTTTGAAAAGTTCAAACAAAACATTTCTCTTACTGATCTCACTAAGGACATCACGTGGTCAGTTGAGTATCATTTATACTTTACCTCAGGAATCTCTTTTATCTGCAACCTTAGCCAATGCAGACTTCAGCCTTCCTTGTTGCCTTTGGCCGTGGAAAGAGATAATAAGTCGAGACTGTCTTGGTCGTCGTCTCTTAGACAGGTAGCTGCGCAAACAAGGACCCACTGACTAATGACTTATGCAAATGCGACACGGCTCGACCACAACTGTGTGCAACTGGTGCGCCACTACAGATGCCGTTGCAGGGCTGAAGTCTCTCTCTCTCTCTCTCTCTCTCTCTCTCTCTCTCCATGAATGTGCTGTGCTATAATGTTCATCTTTCCATAAGTTTCAAGATTTTATTGGCGTGATGTCATTGTAATAATTGCATTTTTCAATTTTATAGATTTTGATAATATTGAGGATAAAATTTACCGCTGTTATCGATAATTACTTCTTATAACATGGAATTCACTATATGAGATTAATTTTAGACGATGAAACAAAAAATTGATGATTTAGAAGAGGTTTGCTTTGAAATAGTTTTCCCTGTTTTTTTTTTTTCTTTTTTTTTTATAAAGAATCAAAGTACCTGTGATTGTTTTTATTTTTACTTTTTAAATTTCCATTCCAAGTCTCGTGAGTTAGAATGATTTTGCAAGAGATTTTAACAGTTAAGAGGTAAGGCGTTATCGAGTTATTACAATTCCATTTGGAATTAGGTTCAACTGGGTGTGGTGGTGGTCCAGCTGAAGGTCTATATAAGCACGGGCTCTTGCTCCAAGAAACCCATGCGGGAAGTTGTAGACTCGGGAACTGTAAAGGAGGCTTGGAGACTACATCAGGTCTCTTTAACATTCATTTCTATCTCTGGAAAAAGAAACGATATTAAAAATTTTTGGTTGCTGTTTATAAATAGTGTGCCAAGTATTTTCTTTTTACCGTAGTAGGAAAGATAACGATAATTTGTACAGTGAAATACAATAATACTATAATAGGTTATTTTTTTTCAGACTGATTGTACTCCTAGATTAAATTTCTTCTACAATGAAGATATTTAGTTATTCATTTCTTTATTGTTACTTTATTTTCTGCCTTTTACTTTCTTGTTGATTTTTTAAAAGTAAAATCTACCTATATCGACTTAGCTAGACCACCCTTCCGCTGACTTGTAACCCTTTATAGTACCGATCTTATCGGGAGCTCAAGAGAGCACCATTTGTGTTTCTAATCGTGTTTTTTAAACTGTTACTTGATCCTGGAACCTTCTTGGGCCAATCTTCTTTTAATTAACATCAAAGGAATTTCCAGATGTAGGAGCGTGATTTGGATTTTAAAATGGTGCTCTTTTCTTTAATGAAAAAAAAAATATATAATTTTTTTTATTTTTCTAGTTTCCTACATTTTGGGAGGTACTGCAACAACAACAATGAAAATTAAAATTAAGATAATGATAATAATGATTGTTATCTTTAGTAATGATAATGATACGATAATAAATGTTCTCTTCTCAGACGACTCCAGCCACATTTTACCCCGAATTAGTATTCCTTCCATAGTGAAGTATAGGTAACGTGAGGCGTCATTAGTCTTCCTGCTTGAAGTGTGGTGTAATCTTATAATTAAAGTGTCACTCCTAATTTGTCCGATGGCCATGATACTCTTCAGCTATCTCACTATGTTTGCGATACGAAAGACGGAAAGATTCTTCAGAAACTACAAAGCGTCAGGTTCTCTCTCTCTCTCTCTCTCTCTCTCTCTCTCTCTCTCTCTCTCTCTGTCTCTCTCTCTCAGGCTGGGCAGATTTATATGTGCCACATGAACCTGAGTTATGTGCTTCCATGGAAAGTTTATTGCAATCAAAGCCTAAAAAATATTGACTTCAAATAGACCGGCGGGAACATTTACAAGAAAAAGAAACCAACTTGAAAACAGCGCTAATATCTATCTCTTCATTTTGGATTATGCTGCAGTCTTTTTTTATATTTTTCTTGTTTCCTGGAGAGCATAGATCTATTAGAGAGCGCGTTACATCGAGTTTCCAATAAAAAAAAAAATTATTTTTGGGAAAAGTAAACTATAAAACGTTCGTGAAATATCTACAAAGCATTTTTATATATTTTCCTATATTTTTTGTAAAGGGAAATATCATAATCCTATTCTCTGCAAAAAAAAAAAAAAAAAAAAAAAAAAAAAATACAACGGGTTAAACGTTCGCGTGTTGTGTTCAAAATATTCAGTGCTATTTATTGGAGAATTTTAGCATATATGGGCCAGTCATATTTGCTTTTTTTTTCTTATAGGAATGTATTCTTTATGAGGAGAAGACTGTCAAATGAAATCGATAAACTTTGCCATGTTATGCGGTTCCATCGTTTTGTAACTGCAAAAGATAAAGGTGGGGAGGTTATCCTTGTCACGAATAATCTCAGTTATTAAGAAATTGAAAGATTCTTTTTTTTTCCCTTGGAATCCCACTGTCAGCGTTGTTGTATTATGATTCTTATCGTAATGACTTTGATTGATACTGAGGTGTACTACAACGTACAGGTGTTAATATATCACCTCGTGAAAATCTGCATGAAATGCGGAAATAAAATAAATTATTAATTATATTCAAGAATACTGTTTACTCTCTAGCCTTGCATCCATGTATATACACAGGAATATTACGTGAAAAGAAGGAAAAGCTAGAATTTTGCTGTTGAAATACAGTAGTAGCACAAGTAGCTCGGTATTAATGGTATCACTTCTAGAACTGTACGAAAAACCATTAAAAAACACCCTCCTGCTCTTTCCAGTTTCAAAAAGGAAATGGGGAAAAAAATCAACTTTCATTATCTACTAGCTTTTGTTCAGGCAAACTTATTTCATAGGCTATTATTAATTCTTTGATAATACAAGATGTAAGAGCTTGCTTATCAGTTAACGACCTTTTAATAGGGACGTCAAGGTTTCAAGCTGCATCTCCTACTTGGAGTATAGGAAGCCGGGCTGTGCATTAGTGAAAAGCTTCCTCGCCGTCATGCTCGAGTGCTTCGAGAAGGCCAAGATACCCTATGGACCGAGAGAGAGAGAGAGAGAGAGAGAGAGAGAGAGAGACCACTGAAGATGGGTAGGTGGGAGGGGACTAGTAGCTCTAAAACGTTATCAAATGTCAATACCCGCCAAAATTAATCTTTTAACTATTGGGAGAGGGTTATTGGGAAGCCTCGGACAGTCAGATCATAAGACGCATAGGTTTCTAATTAGCGATTCCTTTTTCTGCATTGAAAGTAATAATTGTTGTTTCGTTGGACTTCCGCCCTGAAGACGCGTTAGTGGGTGGCACACCAATAGATCATGAGTAAATGCAAGTAAAAATAAAGTATACAAGAGTGAAAACACACCAATGACTGTAACATAAACAGGAGCAGTAACAGAACGCATACATTATTGTAACATCTAATGAAAAATAGTAAGCACGTTAATTTGGTATTATAATGAGTAATCATATTATTGCCTAAATCATAAATTGTTACAAAATCATCGATTGTAACGTGAGGTTAATGTGGAAATATGATTTGGTAAGCAGTAACCTCTTTTTGTTACAGAATCAATGATAGAATTTGAACTTTTTTTGTCAGAGCTGGTCGCTAGTTTTCAAGGTCCATTGAATACTGACATGCTTCAAAAGTTTCCTTGGAGCTCTAGGTACGAGGAGTGTCACAATATTTTTCTAATTAGAAATATAATAAATCAGAAATTAAATCCTTTCACATAAAGAAATATATAGGTCAACAGTTTTTAGTTTTCTTTTGAAATTAAATGGACCCTATTCTCAAACATGACAAATAGTTCATTTAACTTCCTTAGTTATGTATGCGAGTTATTCTGCTCTGGGGAAATGGGCAGAGAAGGAATGAAAGGTTATGTTTTGAAGAAATATGCAAGAAAGAATAAGCGAAATGGTAGAAACCACCGAAAAAGTATTTTCTGTAGTTAAACCAAAATGTAAGAAAATGGAAGAAATGATAGAGATAGAAAAGATGTCAAAACCGGACAGTGAAACGCGAAGTGGATGGGAAGGTGAAATTGAAAAGAATATAAGACAAAGCGTGTATTGTGGATTTTCTCAGATTAAGAACTAAGACATTAGAATTGACATTATAATTTTCTTTGTAAAAAAAATTAAAAGATCTGGTAATTTTTGGTTACTTTGGCTGGAATAAGAAAAATACAGGAAATAATTTGTTGCTGGAAACAACCATATGAAGAGAACAGAATAAAAAAGGGAGTAATTTTTTGTTTAGGGAAGATAATGTTGTGACTAAAAATGAAATTGTATACCATGATGTTCAAGAAAAGATCTAACAAAAGAAAAGAGAGAAACATCCCAAAATAAAAAAAAAAATAAAAAAAAAAAAAACGCGTCATGAGAATCCGACGTGTGGTTGCAAAGGCTTAAGCCTTAACCCTGAATCTGATTAGTCGTCATTTCTATATTAAGTGATATATATATATATATATATATATATATATATATATATATATAATACTTCGTACATATAAAGTACGCATACACACACACACACGTACATATATATGGTGGCATGGTTGGAAGCGACTTGGCCTTTCATTTGAAGGGGCTAGGGTTCGATCCCAAGTACGAGGTATAAATTTATATATACTGTATATATATATATATATATATATATATATATATATATATATATATATATATATATTTATATATATAAAATGTTCAGCGTTAATCGTTTTTTATAAAACGATATAATTCCTGCTATCTAGAATTTCGCAATTTTGACGATTATCAGATTAGGAATATTGCGAATCTTGACACTCAGAGCCATTTAAAGGAGATCAGTGCTAGAGCGCAGAATACGAATTGTCTCACTAGCAACACTTTACATTCCAGATGGACATAAGACAGGCAGAATCTGAGACAAGGAGGAGAGAAACAAGACAATTGATCGACATACTACAAGTGGCACAAGTTTGGGGCTTGTCCTCTTATCAGTAACTTGCAGGAGCTTGCATCAGAATCAACCTCTTTAAAGCCATTTGCCTTGACAGATTTTCATTGCCAAGGTTGTCATTAACTTGCGGCAGGTTTTTCTGACGGGTTTGAGATTTTTTTTAGCAAATTCCATATTAAGGTTTCTTGGTTTGAGCGCATTTTGAAACAGGTTCAGAGTTTTCTGTCCTGGAGAACTTAGTGGATGTACAGTTGAAGAAAATTAGAACGCATGATTATTATTTCCAGCTGAAGATTATTTCTGTCTTTTCAAAGATCGATTCCTCATTGTGATGATGCATAAGACGTCGGGACCATTAACTCCTTCAATATATTTTCATATAATAAAAGGCCTGATGTGAAGAAAGAGAAATTTTGAGAATCTAAATAGTGTAAAATCAAATGAAAATAACAAATAATTATAGCAACAGCTTCTTTTGCCAGGACTTCTTATCATATTGTGTTCGAAATATGAATAGTTTTAGTTTTCTCCTGAGTTTTGGTCGACGAAACGCTTTTGAAAGTCTTAATTCTGAAATTTCTTAATTTTTCAATCTACATTATTTCGACTATATTCTCCAGAGTTAATGATTGCATTTAATGTCCTTGATACAAACAATCTGTTATAGAAATTACTAAAAGAAGGCAAATTGGAAAATTGACGTGTACACTGAGAAAGCTGTACATGTACAGAATAAACCTACTTTATGACAAGTTAAATTGATGATATACAGTTCATAGAAGTGACATTTTGGTAAATGTATGTCTTACGGGCAAACGATAACAGCTTTTCCAGGCTTACATGTCTTCGTATTTAATGCGCTACCCGTCTCCATCTCTATGGGAGGAGTAGAGTTCCGCACGTAATTGTTGACTGTCAACCAATTACTCCACTGGAAACCCAATTACGATGATGGCCAGGTTGATGATTGGTAGTGTCTACAAGGTTGTGGTAGCCTATTGGAAACGTCCTACTTAGCCATTTGCTGGACGGAAGTTCGAGACCCGGTCAAGCTTGATAGTTTTTGGTAGTGTCTTTAACCTCCCCATCCTTGTGAAATAGGGGTAACTCGTAGGTCTACCAGCTAAGTCATCAGCAGCCTTAGTTAAGTCATCCCTGGTCCTAGCTTGATGGAGAGGTCTCTTGACCACTATGGGCAGTCTGTACTGTAGGGCATTTGAAATTGTCCTGTCCCTTACATATGCCATTCTTAAGCAACCTTTAATGGGTTGGAGACCTAGACTGGGGTTGTGCTTTTCTTTACTAGGCACACAGACTTATTTGCTTCCAGGAGAGTATTAAACTGAAAAAGGTAATGGTGGATTTGATAGGTCCGGAACGGGCTAAAATTTATATACATATTTCTGCTGTTCAAGTTTTGTATAACTGGTATTAGTGTTTATCATTTATACTTAAGGGCCGAGTAAACTTTTTTATCATTCTAAAAAGTAAAGTAAACAAAAGAGTAACTTTCGTATTAAGAAAAGAGTTTTCATGTTTTCTTAATTCTGTTGCCTGCATATTCTTAGGAGGCGGTATCTAGGAGGATTAATAGGATACCGCCCCAGGAGGAAAAATAACTATTAATCCTCCTAGATACCGCTTCTTAAGAATATGTAGGTAACCCAATAAAGAAAACATGAAAACACTTTTCTTAATTCGAAAGCTACTGTTTTGTTCACTTTAATTTTTAGAATTAAAAAAGAAAAAGTTTATTTGGCCTTAAAGTATAAATGATATACACACATACCAGTACACATAACCTGAACAGCAGGAATATGTATTTCAATTTTCGCCGGTTCCTGACCTATTAAATCCACCATAAACTTTTTTATTTTAACACTTCCAGGAAACAAACATGTGTAACTTAATACCCATTACTTTATCCGGCTTCCTTGACCATAGTTTTTTAATATATTAGAATATAGAATTAAACCTAATCAATCAGTCACCCTCTTTTTGCCAAGTTTTATATGAGCAGCCTTGCCTGTCTCTGTCTTTTCACCTGGGGAAAAAAGACCGTTTTATTTCGAACCGTGGAAATTGGAAATATGGTCTGCGTTCTCACATTTATTTCCTTACACTCAGCTGATTGCCTGTCAATCTTGACAGACTTCTCTGATTGAAGCAAAATACAGAAGACCATACAGGGAGTTAAAATAAGTATAGTTCTCAAAAGAACAGTTGGGACCTTCTTCAGCGTATGTGTGTGTGTGTGTGTGTGTGTGTGATTTACAAAATCTTCTCAGAAGATACCTTGCTCTGTGCCTGTTTGAAAGCTTATAATTGCGGTTTGGTTTGTAAAAGCTTGGAAAGACGTAAAACATTTTTGGGGAACCCGTAGATATGATAAATATCAATCTTATTAATAGATCATATTCAAGTCTCTCTCTCTCTCTCTCTCTCTCTCTCTCTCTCTCTCTCTCTCTCATATTACAGTTATGATGGCTTCTTCCAGCCCTTGAACTGAAAAGGGTTGGCCAATCATTGATCATTGAAGTATCTTTTTCGTTCCTTCATTTTTGTTATTTTACAGCTATTTTTACAGGTTCTTTAATTTTGTAAATTTTCATGGAAAAATTGCGAAAGATAAGGATAATAATAATGTGAACTATGTTTTGAGGCATTATGATGATAACCATGGTAAATCCGACATATCTTTTATTACACTGGGATTTCATAAACATCCATTGTTTTGTACAGGTGAATTTCCTACTTATATATACTTGAAAGTGTTGTTCTGAAAAATAACACTGACGTTAAAAGTTTTCATTGATTTAAGAATTGTCATGAAATGATTATGTAATGATAAAGTGAGACGGTTTTTCATGTAAAAATCCTTTGATCTTGAAAGTTATTCATTTAAAAAAACATAATTTTCTTGAAGTTTGTCAGGCTATAAATCCATCTAAAAGGAACCTTTATTGCTTAGAAATTACTTTTCCAAACTGTTTACACTTAAGGACCTGACACCTAAAAATTACTTCTCCGAACTTATTTACTTGAGAACCTGATCATTAACAAACTATTTTATTTAAACCAACTCGTCTCATTTGATTAGAGCTAGTTATTACATTGGTGGATGCACAATAAGTAGTATTTTTAAATAACGTTTTAAATTTAACCATTTCAAAATAAAATAGATAAAAATTGTATTTTTTATAATTAGATTATAAGATCCATTTTTATAAATGGTTACCATTCAGAGCTTGAAAGCACCTTCGCAATAGTATTTGTTGCTTTTAAAGAGAAGCCTGCATGTACAAATACACTTTCGTAATAGTTTTGCGGCGTTTTAGAAAGCAGCCTACCTCTAACAAGGAGGATGTCTCATTTGGGTGAATAGACACGTTTTGCGAAAGACTTGAAGATTACAAATAGAAGTACTTGGGACTAATTGGGTCTTGCTCTTCAGCGTGACACAAGAAATGAGGAGACCTGCTTTATTTTAATTGTTGTCTATTGGAAGTCACGCTGACGAAGAACACTATTTTCTGTTTGTTACATAACTGATTGCGTAAAGGGTATTTTTGTGATTAGATATGACATAGCAACGTCTCTGAGAATGTAGATTACAGTGATTTTTTGTCCATGTTAGAAAAGGATATCATGAAATGGATTAGACAGGCGTTAAGAAATTAATTTATTCTTACAGTATATTAGAAAATATATATTGAAGTGTAGCTTTATGAAAAAAGTAATTAGAGTAAAATGGATATCAGCCTAGGAATACACAAACGTGGTTCATCTTTTTTAAAAGAATGAAAAAAGTGAAAATGTTAACGAATGCGGCTTGTGAAAATTGCATCAAAGAATTGTTTGTTATTTACCAACAAAAAATAATATAAGCTATGCGTCTTCTGAGAAGATTTTGTAATTAAAACACAAACACACACACACACTGAGAAAAGCCCCACCTGTTCTTTGGAGATTGGACTTTAACACTCTGTATGATCTCCTGTAGTTTGCTTCAATCCTAGAATATTTAGTATTAGTTTCTTTTACTGTTTATCAGTAGAAAATGTCTGAAAAAAAGAAACTGATCAACAGTAACATTGTTCTCATTTTTATATTCGGTAAAGCATCATGTGTTATTATGATATAATATATATATATATATATATATATATATATATATATATATATATATATATGTATACATATATATATATATATATATATATATATATATATATATATATATATATATATATATACATACATACATATGTATGTGTGTTATATTTATATATAGATATGATACATACAAAAAGAGATTGATTCATAGATGTGTGGAGAGAGAGAGAGAGAGAGAGAGAGAGAGAGAGAGAGAGAGAGAGAGAGAGAGAGAGAGAGAGAGAGAGAGAGAGCAAAATCTTATGAATAGATATATAAATATTACATTAGATGTATCCAGGTTATTTATCAGAATTGTTTATATTGCGCAGTAAATAACAATTTTTCAATGCTGTGCAAGATTCAGCTAATGTTTAAGGTGTCTTCTTTAAATGATTTTCAAGACTATTGGTGACGGGGATTTGATTATAACTCTACTTCTACGGCGTTGAAAGCATTTATCTTTGATTATTCCATTGAAATATATTCACTCTCTTTCTCATACTCTCTTTCTCTCTCACGCTGAGCACAGATTAGGCCAGATATAACGGATACAAACTGGAATAGAAAAGATACAACACCATTTAATTTGGTACTTTCTTGACATAAAAAATAGCAAATACTTGGAATAGGCATCCAGTGGATTTAGTGAACAGTACCTTCTAAACGTTTATACTAATAAACTCTGCCCAAGAGCAGATGGAGTCTCCTCAGATTCACTAAAAGGTCTTTGAGACATCCAAAATCCTTGAACTCTCTCTCTCTCTCTCTCTCTCTCTCTCTCTCTCTCTCTCTCTCTCTCTCTCTCTCTCTCTCTCTCTCTCTCTCTCTCTCTCAGAATTGACACGAGAAAAGGCCTTTTGAGATTCTTTTGCTCGGGCGCACGATATCCCGTGGAATGCGCTCTTGTCTAGGATATCAACCCTGTAAAAAACTAGCAAATGGGATTCAGAGTAACCCGACTCCAGGAGCCATTCTCATCTCGCGGTTCTAATTATGGGGAGATTGGATGCTGATAAAAGGCGCATCACGGATGGTAAATGGGTCATATATATTCGCCTCCTTTCTCTGCACATTTTGGGGGACCAGTTTCGTAGATATTACCTCGAAGGTTAGTTAATAATTAGCACTAATTTTATCGCCACTTGTAGGTGTTCGTTTGAACGTCGCTGTTGTCCCTAAGGGTGTGTCTGACTTGGTTAAACATTAATCTAATGTATATGAGAATCTTTGAACTAATTTGGGTTGCCTTCTATCTCTTAGAGGATGTAGCTTGGGCAGTCTCTCGTCTCTCACAAGGATAAAGTGCTTTATTTGTCTGGACTTACTTGTTTTGTCACTTAGAACTGGACAGCTAGCTCTCTCTCTCTCTCTCTCTCTCTCTCTCTCTCTCTCTCTCTCTCTCTCTCTCTCTCTCTCTCTCGTGAAATTGCGAATTCATTTTTTTCATATTTTACATATAGTGATCTTGACGCGAATTAACTCCTCAACTTGTCTCTTGGAAAATTCGTCGTAATATTACAAATATGTAATTTCACTGGGAATAATTTTATCTTTCTTTTAAATCTACGAGTGTAGGTGTATATAGATTTATCTATCAAAACATTCATAAAGGATTAGACTTGGTTTTATTTAATATGGACCTCACAAAGGATTAGGTCTACTGTTATTTGCCATATACTGGAAAAAAAATAGAAGTGTAACTCACTCTTTATCTATATTGTACTTAATTCAAGAATGACTGATTCTGGAATCTATTTTTTTTAAGAAAGGCGCGATTCATTCCTCATTTAAAAGAACATTAGGTAATATTATATGCATTCTGTAGCTAACAAAGGATTAATCTTGATGTAAGACTTAATCACCATCTCTCGATAAAAAGAAACATAAGTCCAGTTTGATTCGCTGATCACATGATTTTAGTTCAGTGATTTTCTTTTGTCTTGATATCTTTAATGGATTTACTTGTAACTTGGTAATAACCTTGTGTTTCAAAGAATTAGGTAACAGAATAATCTTTGGATAATGTAACATTGACCCGTAGTAAATGTTTAAAAGAAAGTCAGATTGGTCACATAGTTCAGATTACTGAATGTGGCTTTGATAATAATGGAATGTACCACCGAAAATTTCGAACAAATTTATTATCTCCGTCATGATAGTAATTTCTCATTCATCTCTTGAGCTGGATATGTATTTTTTATTGCTTGTACTTAGTCAGTCACATTCAAAAATATTTATTGAATTCGCAACGATATTTTTGTATTTTGATGCAATATATATTTAAAAAGATCAAAATACCCTTTGTGGCATTTTATGTATTAGGATTAGGCTTGATTGGACTTGCCCTGTCTCAGTTTGGATTTAGATTATGGCAATGTCTTATATTGAACTAAATTCAGCCTTTTGTATTCTAGAGAGTTGCTTGCAGTATTGTTAATATTGCAATATATCTCAGGAATGATGATACAAAACCGCTTAACGTTGCATCTCCCATAGAATTGATTGAACATATTTGAACTTTCTTCGTTTTTATTGACATGATATATTAATACCCTTATATTGTTAGCCAAGGATTATTTTATATTATTATTTTAGACTCCTTTTAACCAGTCTTACATACCATAAACGATTAGAAATTACTTGAAATCAGTAGAAAGTAAACAAACCATTTTGGACTATGAGTTTCAGACTTCGGACTTTCATCGGTTCGATTTGACATTGTCATATTATTATTATTACGTGTTAAGCTACAACCCTAGTTGGAAATGCAAGATGCTGTAAGCCCAGGGGCCCTAACAGGAAAAATAGCCCAGTAAGGAAATGGAAACAAGAAAAAATAAAATAATTTAAGATAAGTTGCAGTTATGTATCAAGATGAATCCTTACTTAGTCAAAGATAATTGGAGATGGAAATGAGCAATGCAACAGTGAATGACAGCGCTGTAAAATCGAGCGAGCTTTTCCATTATTTCAATTGTTCATTACTTCTCTTGTGGTTTATTTATTTCCCTATTTCATTTCCTCATTGGACTATTTTCCCTATTGGAGCCCTTATGCTTATAGCATCCTGCTTTTCCAGGTAAGGTTGTAACTGCTTAAAATAATAATAATAATAATAATAATGATAATAATAATAATAATTTCAAGATTAAGTCTGTCCCTTGGGAAACATTACATCACTCCCCACCTTGTTTTTTTTATATTGGGCACGGGTTATACTTGGAACGAAGTATTAGCAAGCATTTTCATATTGAAATATATGCATTACGCAGGAAATCCGTTAATTAGAGAAACTTTTAGTTTTAGGGATTTTAGTTAGACCCGTTTTACCGGTTAGTTAACTTTCGATACAAAATAGAGTTTCGTGACAAACGAATTCTGTTTTAATTTGAACAGTAACAGTAATCTTGTTTACCGGAGAGTAATTTCATTTGTCATTTCATTACTGCTGAATATTTTGCTAAAAAAAAAGTTTATTTTATTTTATTAAGTAGGAGAGAGAGAGAGAGAGAGAGAGAGAGAGAGAGAGAGAGAGAGAGAGAGAGAGAGAGAGAGAGAGAGAGAGTTTATATCATATGAATGGTTAAAGCCCTGTAAAATGGAGGATTGCCTGTTTGAGGATTTCCAATTTCGTTGTTATGTATTTTCAACGGAGTAATGAGCACGCACTTTTTGCTGTCTCCCTTCTTTCTTTCTCTTTCCACCTTTGCTGCGACCCTCAACCGTCGACCGAATACCTAATTGACTTCTTAAGCCTACAGACGCTAGCCGATCCCAGGGACGAACACTAGACACACATCAAGAGTGCTACTTGTGTTTGCCACTGTACCACCAAATTAGATAAATGAGAGAAATGTTAGTTGGATAGTTTCATCCCAGCGGGATAAGGATTACCTCGTCTTTGCCTTCTCATCTGGACGGTCAATAGTTGTTGATGGACTATCAAGCAATGAAGCCTCTCTCTCTCTCTCTCTCTCTCTCTCTCTCTCTCTCTCTCTCTCTCTCTCTCTCTCTCTCTCTTTGCAATCCGCAACTGTTTATAACTGTATAGGTATCTACCGTAATTAGCTACTTAAATGAAGACAGGTATATTTACTATTAGGGAAAACTCCCATTCGTCCCTCCTCGCCCGGTGTAAGACTCGAAACAAGGGACACTGGATTGCCACCGAGAGAGAGAGAGAGAGAGAGAGAGAGAGAGAGAGAGAGAGAGAGAGAGAGAGAGAGAGAGAGAGAGAGAGAGAGAAAGCAGTGGACAGTTTACAGTGGAATCTATTAATCTACCATGGCAGTGAGGGTATCAAAACGAATAGTAGCAGGCAGCCAGTCTCCCTTTTGGGTGTTTGAGGTAGTTTGGCAGAGGGTTTTAGTCCTGATAGTTATTGTTTAACAAGAACCTGTGTCTGCATCTCCCAATCACTCAGGCTCACTAGCGTAGACTTTTTTCCCGTGTTCTCGAACTGTTTAGTTCATTTTGATTTCATTAAAACTGTAGATAACCCTAATCAAGAAAGTAGTTTTCATGCTCTTATGATTTTTTTTATCTATTTTCATCAGTTACTGTAATGCAACTATAAAGCATCATTTCGTTTTACCTATTTCTCTCTCATTACATTCTCAGGCAGTTGATGCGACTTTGTTGGTCTGTGTTATGTAAATAAAGCGCCTATTCTATAATGAACGAAGGTGTTTTTCGTAATTATTTTCTCATTTTTTTTCATTATTGTCGTTACTGCAGAATTTTGTTAAGTTTCGTGCCTAAAAGTGCATAGATTTATTGAGATTTGTTTTAGTCTGTATAATTGTATCAAGTTTTATATTTTTTTTTTAAATAATAAAATAACGTTTTTCTTAAGATTTAGTAGTTTATCAGTTAATAGTTCTTGACTTTTTATTTGCTCATGTCAATTAATCAATAATCGATTTTGTATATTATTTAGGCTAACATTGCTCTAGATACTAAAGTGTATAACAAAAACATTATCAGATTTATATTTATTAGTTTCCTTTTGGGCTTTGGTTACTTTTATTTTTACAATCTCAACAAAAGTGAATTTATGATTAGAATTTATAGATTTATCATACAAAAACAAGGAATGAATACATTGAAAAATATTTCAATAACTTTACTAAGCATAACATTGATATGAACATTACATTTTGGTTTGCATTTTCTTCTACTTGTTTGTTTACATAATCAATTATGTTTTATTGACGAACATAATTAGCAGAATTTCAATGGTACCCCTGCCCCTACTTAACCTTTACATGAAGCCTTTCTCGCCCGCCCCCTTCCTTCACTATAGAACAAAATAAGTTTGGGGTGGCCTATTGGAAACGTCCCTGTCTAGCGTTCGAGTGTATGGGGATTCGAGACCCGCTCAAGCTCGTTGGTTTCTTGCAGTATCTGTAACCTCACTATCCTTGTAAGCTAAGGATGAGGGTTGGCGGAGCCATTGCCTGGCCCTCCCTGGTCATAGTTTGATGGAGAAGGCTTTATGGCACTGATTATATGTATATATGATCAGTCTCAAGGTATTGTCCTGCCAGGCCATTGCCACTTGCCCTTGCCTATGCCATTCATGACTTTTAAACCTTTAGACTAAAGATATCGAATTGACGTTGTTGGTTGAGAATAGGTGGTGATCAGGCTTTCTTACTTTTAAAGTTAAACAGTAAACAACAACAATTCCAAACAAGATCCAAAGACCTCAATACATTCCTCATTCAGCATATTTATATGATTTTTATGGTTCTCTTATTATGGACTAATTATATACTGTACAATTGTACATGTTTGATATTCATTAGGGTAATGTCTTTGTTTGAGGGATTTATTGCAACATTAACGTTTTATAACGCTAGTCGTGTATGGATTACAATCTTTGAGAAAAGAATAAAACAGTGAATAGAGGAATATAGATATTCTAATGTTGAATACAAATAGATATCTATATTCTCGTGTTTCAGAAACCTTTTCTCATGTGTCTTAATGTGTAACGTGTGCTGATTATAGTGTCCTGGTGTACACACACACACACACACACACACACACACACATATATATATATATATATATATATATATATATATATATATATATATATATATATATATATATATATATATATATATATATTATAGGTGTGTATGTTTGTGTACGCGTGCTTGTTTCAAGGCTGCATCAATTTCTTCACTGGTCTACTTCAACGACTCCATGATAAGGATTATTTCCCTTTCCAGTCACATCAGTAGAATTTTAGTTGCAAGTTCATCGCCGTGGCTTCTTATTAGATTGAATAAGACAGTTGTCGGGCAAAGGGTAAGCAAGTTGTCTTGGGTGAAGGTCCCATCCTCCCCTCTCCCCCTTGGCCCGCCATTCTACCCAGTAACCAGTGGCGGACCCGCGTGTGGTGTGTTCGGTTTTCTTTACGTCAAGTCAGTTCTCAACCCACTGTTGTCGAGTGCGCCTGTGCTACTCGTTTCTGCTGTTGGCTATTTACGCTGATTTTTTAATTTTTGTTACATAAATTGAACAGTAATCTGATTAGTTACTGAGGATTATTTTTTCGAATGTGCTTACAAATTGTGTTAGTTAATAAGCCTTGCTGCGCTGGTTGATTAGTGAGTGTCAGTTGTATCATTGCGATTCTAATTGAATGGCGGTGATTATTTGAAAGCAAAATCAGTGAACTGAATTATCATCTGTTAAATAATTGCAGAAGTGATTGTGTCTGCGTCAGCGCTATTTGCGTTGAGAAAATATTCAAGTGTTATTGCCCCGAAAGAAAATGATCTGATCTCATTAACTATTGACATGTGAATTAAGATTTAATCACTGGTATATTTTAACAGCATCGAGGATTACCTACCGAGATAGCTGTTCAGTTTTCCCAGAGCCAAGTTGTGGTTTTAGATGAATATATCATTTTATCCATCGCTGACCAAATGTCTCGCAAACAGGATTTTTTGCCCCAGACATCCAACAGCAGCATCAGCAGCAACATGATGGTGTCACCCAGTCGTGGGCAGCTCACCCACACCCTGAGAGCAAGGTAGGAAGAAGAAAAAATTGTTTGATGGATCGGGGACCAAAAGGGAGGAGGAGTCAAGGGTTATCACCCATCGGGATTCATTAATTTGGTTCCCAATTTGGGTCGGCAAAGGAACCGAATTTTATTTTTCCAAATATCGCTTAGCTAAGGAGCTCCATTTTATTTCTTATCCAGGCAGGACATTTTGTGATATTGGTTGCTAGTCTTGATTTTAATTACTTATCATGCTTAGAGTTGACTGTAGGGATATTTATAGGGACCTCTGTGAAACTTATCCAGTGAACAAAGCAAGATATTTCTGGTCATATTTTTGTACCAAAAGTATTTTAGTATTAACAGACTTGGTTTAATTTCATGCTCGCTTAAGGTACTGTATATATTGATTATGATGTCATCTAGACATGCCATTTATATGGGATGGGATATTTGCCAAGTTAATTACCTATATACAGTATGCGGTACGTGTGGGGTGTTTAAACATTGCCCTTTAGAACAAGATGATGGTTTTTTATAAGCGTTTCAATTTTAGGGTACTTAATTAATGGGAATATATGCTACGGCTATATATGTTTGAGTTTTACTTGTTTGTGGACGTTTGCATCCCTTCCATGTGTACTTTAATAATCGTTTTAATAATTGCTAAATAGTGAACCATTAACTTGCTGAGTATTCACTTTTTTTTTTACTTTTTACACAAAGGGCTTTCTTACATTTTTTTTATATGAACGTATGTGCTTTATGTATGCATACGAAAGTGCCAATGATCATCTTCTAGCGACTTATTCAAGTTACCACACAATTCATTCGCAATCAGTATTATTTGATGGGGCAAATACTATCTATACATAACATAACATTTTTAGAACTTCTTTATTTTGGCATAAAGTGGTTTGTAGTATTGATGCTTTTGTATAAGCTATAATCCTTTCCGTTTTTCATTACCTAAAATATTTACTGTATAATATTAGTGTTTAAGCACTTGCGTGAAACACATTGTCTTCCAACCAGTACAATAGAACAAGACAGTTGGGAATCATAAAATGTCGTAATGAAAAGATTTTTATGCATTCTCTGTTTATGAGTTTTCATTGTGGTTTTAGGAAGTGCAGTGCGATGTCTAAGCTGTTATAATTTGCGTATAAAACAATTATTGCAATGGTAATAATTGCTGTAATAATAGCAATATTAATAATTATATTTTTTTGAAATTCAAATCGTACACAAGCTTTAATTGTTGCTGAATTATTAAATCAAAAATTCTATCGCCTTTTTCGATAGAAACTTTTTAGAATTCGTTTTTAACCCCAGAATGGTAACCTGGGGAGATATTCACCCAACTGAATCTGGCAATGACGTAGTACCCCCCCAAGGGGTTGGGGGAGGGACTCCAGTGGCTCAGTACCTTCAGTGCCTTATCTGACTTGGTTGGTGAAGGGTGTGTGGTCCCGCGCTCTCGGCTGGTTTTTTGGCTAGAACGCATTTCGGGAGAATTTCTCCCAGGGTTACTGTTCCCGTATGTTGTACATACGGGTGGAATTCTCCCAGTGTTACTCTGTATTTTTTATGGAATGGTGAATGCTGCCAATGTAAACTCTTACATTTTATACAAGGAGAATATGGAAAGAGGGGGCAAGTCATATCACGCCAGAAATTCATGCTGCAGCTCGGGAAGGCCCTAATCACCCCATGGGCCACGTCACGTCTGTGGTGACTGTATCTAACAGGTGAGTGTATATATAGTACTGTATGTGTTTCATTGATGTACTTTGAGTCATTTGAAGCATAATTTGCCATACTGCAAGTGTTGAATAGAAAAAAATTAATTTGGTATGTACTGAAAAATTTACCATTTTTTGTCTGTCTCCCATACAGATTGTATACGAGCTTGGGAGATGGGATTCAGCCAGTACGTAGTCCCATGACAGTAGAGAGTTCTACACCAACAAAAAACAAAATTCGGAAATAATTTTTTTTTTGTCAATTTAATTAGTAAAGTACTCCAAGAAAAGTCTATTTTTTTTCTGTATTTTTGAAAAAAAAAATAAAAATATGATTTACAGGAGGATTTCATTTATAATAGCCTCAATAAGAGAGAAGGAGTTATATTTCATTCGTATGTGTTCCAAATAACAAGATTTTCAGGATAAGTATTTTATTTTAATTATTTAATTACCGGGTGAAATTCACCCAGGGTTACCTTTCATGTTACGGAAATGGAGGGTTACCGTTCTAGGGTTAAATTACAAGTTAGTTTTAAGCAGATGAACAAGCGGGCAAAAATTAACGCAAAGATCGAGAATGTAGGGTCATAGTTGCAACTGATGTTCAGAAACTGAAATATGTATTAAGATTTGCTGACCAGGAAAAAATCGTAATTCCAAATTTCCACTTTCATTTTATTCTAACTAGATATAGAAAGAGATAAGAGATCATTTAATATCACAGGAACAGACATTAAAAGTTGCCAAAAAGTTTTCAAGTGTCACATAGTAGGTTTTATAAATAACTCGTTTTCAGTACAATAGACTAAAAGATTTTTGAGGAACAAAATTAGTTTACCCGCGAAATAAAACATGCTAATTTTGTGACTGCCCCAATGCACTGATGACTCATATCTTAACATAACTTGGGTAGCTAAAGTAGTAAGCAGCCAAGATCCTCAGACTCATGTATGGTACTGCTGCGTCCTTCGATGTTTATCTATGCCAGATACTAAAAACTATAAACACCGTAAATAGAGAAGGGAGAGATAACTTTTCGTGTGAAATAAAATTTCATAAAGGAGGATATTATTATCATTACTATTTTCCTTGCCAGCTAATCTACAACCCTAGGTGGAAAAACAGGATGCTATAAGCCCTTGGCCAAGGGCTCCAACTGGTAAAAATAGTCCAGTGAGGATGGAAATGAACAAACTATATGGAATGGAAACAAACAAACTATATGAGAAGTAATGCATTAAGAATATATCTTAAGATAAAAATAAAAAGTGTAAGATAGAATTGAAGGTGACAAACTTAAACCAAATATTTTGTGACTAATCGTACAGATATGTTTAGAGTATGAAAAGAACTGTCAGCAGAATTTTCTTTACAAGGGACGGGAGAAAGTCTTTGTTTTTCCTGATAAGGAAGTCGTCGACAAGTAAGGAAGGCGAAATCAAAATTAGATTCACAGAAGAGATGAATAAGAGATTAAAAATACTTTGTACGTTTTATCTGTTTGTGAAATAATTAATACCTTTTTTATTAATTTTGCAAGAGAGTAAAATTCATTATTATTTGTGTGAAA
>NC_090745.1:83259456-83261956 GCF_036898095.1 Palaemon carinicauda
TTCCCAAGTAATTAAGGACAGAATAGAGTAGTTGGTTTAGGGCTGAGAGAGAGAGAGAGAGAGAGAGAGAGAGAGAGAGAGAGAGAGAGAGAGAGAGAGAGAGAGAGAGAGAGAGAGACCAAAACAAATTGATTAAAGCATTCATCTTTTCAACTGTATTTCAGTGAATGACTACGTATTACCACACATTAAATACCCATCAGTACAGCGATGTTTTTAAATAGAGAGAGAGAGAGAGAGAGAGAGAGAGAGAGAGAGAGAGAGAGAGAGAGAGAGAGAGATTTGAACTAAGACTCATTTTGGATTGTAGGGAGATTTTATTGTTAGGAATAAGAATATAGAAAGTGCGTGCGTGAGTGTGTTCTCTGCGGCCAGAGTGTTTATGTAGCCTGTGGGCCCAGGTACATACTCCATCCCCTCCCTCAATCCTCCTAAATAAATACCCAGACCACCTGCTTCATTTACTGGTTCACTTTCGCTACAAGAAGTGGACGTAGCGATGTTGATAAAAACAAGAACTGAAGAACTTGCTCAAGAAACACTCTCTTGGATTTTGGCCAAAGTGCTTGAACTCGTCTTGAGAAAATGCTACGAGGTCTTCACGTATAATTATGCATGTATACATGAACTTGAGATTTCCTACAGTTCGTTTTAGTTATGTATATCATTATTGTAATTATTACTAGCCAAGCTACAACCTTAATTAGAGAAGCGAGATGCTATAACCCCAAGGGCCCCAGCAGGGAAAAATAGCCCAGTGATGTAAGGAAATAAATAAACGATATGTGAAATAATGAAAAATTATAATAAAATATAAACGTTTATTATTCTCGTGCCCAATATATATACATAAACATGGACATATGGAGTGTGTGCCTTATATATTTTTGTCTGTGAAGAAAAATATAAAGAAGAGAGAAAGTGCCATGCCTAAGGCTAGTTAGTCTATTGACTCTATGCGATAGTACTCCGGGAAGCGGAATGAATGGAATATCCTAGTCACTTGAGATTTTCAGTAACGATATTTTTTTTTTTTTTTCTGGCTGAATTGAACCAACCAATTTATATTTTATGTTCAGATCGGAGTTCCTTCAAAAGGGAGAATTCAATTATAGAATTACGTAAGAACTTTCGTTTTTACGTGGAGTATCATCTTATGATATTGCGTTATTTTATTTTTCAAATATGTGTTTTGAAAATGTAAGTAGTATTTTTCTCTTTTTGGCACTTTCACGAAAATATTGTGTAAGCAAACTTTGTGTGAAAAAGTGTTGGAGAGTAAGAGACTGCTGGTAAGGCAATCTTTCGAAACAAATTTAGGAGAGAGAGAGAGAGAGAGAGAGAGAGAGAGAGAGAGAGAGAGAGAGAGAGAGAGAGAGAGAGAGAGAGAGAGAGAACATTATATATAAGGCTTTCTACGAACAGGTTATTTATTAGAGAGAAAAATAATATAACTGAAAGTAATCATATCTTTTGGTAGATGTAAAGAGAAACAGTATTAGTAATTCGTTGAATGTTGCTTAAGAAAATGGAATTTCTTGCTAATTAAAGTTACGGGTATTTTAGTGTACATTCTTGTTATTAATGACATTTAAGTATTTTTTGCTGTCGGAATTCCTTTCCTGACAAGGTATGAAATTTAGCGAAAGGATGTTTTCTTATGCATTGCGCAAGGCCTCTTTGATTTGTTTGGAAATTTAGGCCTACAAGTATTTCAACTTTTCTTTGATGATATTTTCATAATTCATAATAACAAGGTAGGCCAATTTTGTCTACTTCAAAATTATAAAAAAATATCCTTGCTTTTTATTATTATTACACTACTACTACAACTGCTGTTATCATCTGTTTATTTACATGTGTTAGGCATCCTTCGAATCTCCTGGGTTATTCAATAAACGACCGAATTAGCTTCTGGATCAGTGATTATATATAGAGAGAGAACCTGTGGAATGGGTTCATCCCTTCGCAGGTGTGTGATTACCATGCCGAGCTCTTGTCCTAAGTGGATTCGGTCATTATTTGAACGAGTTACTGAAAGTGGTGATGTCAGCCCTGACTTTGGAATCAAATACGATGTGTTAGATCGGATTTGAATTGCATGCCGTGTTTGGAGTGTTGAAGTGGCCAGTAAAATCATATCATGTCCTTATCTTGAATGAGAGCCTAAGCCTTTTTTGGCACGTTTACCGGTTGATTAGAGATGCTTTATATGCAAAGGGGAAGACAATTCCATAGTTTGCAGCATGAAAGGACGAACGGTCTAGTGCGAATATCCTTGGTAGATTGTGAAATGAAAACCTAAAACTTAAGGTATAAGATTTTCACTAATGAGAATGAATTTTTAATTTCCTTCTAAGACGGAGCCGGCAGCAAGTAATAGAAGAGTAAAATTAACGATGACCAAAATTGTATTGAGCTTCATTTTGATTTTATGCAATCCAATTGCCCAAGACAATGCATTTAAGGTGCTACTTGCATTTAAGGTGCTATTTTACAT
>NC_090745.1:83266956-83278859 GCF_036898095.1 Palaemon carinicauda
CTCTCTCGAGCTCATTTTATTTCATGTATCAAATTAGATTAGTTATAATGTTTATTTTGAATATATTTCGTGCCTAATAATAAAGTTATTAATAATGAATGGTTATTAATTGGTTTTCCGATATTGATCATAATGAGGCCGAGACAGGCATGTCTGCCGAAATTAATTATCTGCCAAAGCAAGCAAGTAATGAATTTAAAACACACGAGTAAATAAGCAAATTTCACATTCTAGGAGTGAAGCACTGCCCAAACCATTCTCCTCGATTTTATATACAGTATATAGTAAATGATAAACTATTTTACGTCGAACACAATATATATTCATTTACTGTTTTCGTTTACTGTGATATTCAATTTTCATTTTTCCAATGGGCGTTTCATACACTAATGGTTCCATATTGTATGTAATAAATTGTGGATGTTCAATATTTGGCATCAGTTGAAATGTTACGTAGTGTATTCATTTACTGTTGTTACAAATGTATTTATTAAAAACCCATCGCTTATAACGTATCACAAAGGCAATGAAAATAGATGTTGTTTTAGAATTTTTTCTCAAACATTACCGATAATGACTTTGAAAACGTTCAGCTGTGTTTCAACAGCGTGAACAGAGCTCAGCGATGTTGGACGGGAAATTTAAATCATGATTCCTATAATAAGGTTATCTTTTTTATGTCTGGATTATTGTTTTCACGTACCTCATTTTATGTTCATAAATGATTTGATTGGAGAATCAGTAACGAGGTTTCGGTTGGTAATGGCAGTGGTATCGGTTCGAATGATTACTATTGTTTTTTTTTTTTTTTTTTATTATTATTACAGTTTTTGTTTGTACGGTACTTTAGCTGTTATAAGTATTACAGTTAAGTCTATATTTATATTACTGCAAATCCTTTGTTCTTCATTTATACTTGAAGTATTTTGTTCAGTATATGGTAACAAAAACGGGCTAACATTTGCCATCCAGATATAAGGAAGGATTCCTAACAACTATGAAGTGTTTTCGTTTTAGGGAGTATGTTATGTTATATGATTTTTAGGAGTGGGGAATATTCAAGTGAGGTCAGTCACTTGGGAAACTAAACGAACGACAATTTAATTATAGCTTTCAATTCATGATTCAGAGAATGTAGGTGATGGGAGTCGCCTGTCTGGTGTTGAATTGTATGTGAGATTGATAAGAGTTTAATGTGCTTCAGACTATTGATGGAACCCATGGCCGAGAAAAGTAGCTAATTATCCTAGTTATTTTAATCATTTTTTCATTAAAGTACTTAGTTATTTTAGGTACTTGTCTCCAAAGGAATTCAAGACATCCGTAATGGAAATAAATTAGTTATAAGTAACATCAACGTGAAATAGAGTATCATTAACTTAACGACTCATGATGGAATCGAATTTCAGTAGCTTTTTATGTTATGGAGCGTCAGTAACTTGAAATGAGCTCATAACTCAAATGGCAAAGTAAACATGCACAATCTTCAACCAAGCAATCATAATTAAAACTTCTTGGTGATAAACTTTGGCATAGCCATAAAGCGTAAGCGCGAAGGGAGTTTCATTTTTATTAGCAATAAAACGCACATTTAATAAACCTCACGAAATAACAGCAGAGAAGAAACACCCCTCCCCCATTTTTAATGTCTGTCTTAGGACACCAACGTGATGAAGGCAAGGATCTTAAAAGCAGGGAATCACGCGTCAATTGGCGCGCTTTTTTTTTTTAAGATTTGGCGCGCTTTCGCATCTTGAGTTTGAGACATTGATAATAGCCATTTATTACTTATTACACATTTTCGTATAGATGTGTTAGTTCACAAGGACCCCAGAAGCTTTATATTAATCTGAGTTGATAATAAGACAGATTGTGAAGTTTATGACAAGTAAGCATGTCATAAACATATAAAAGCAGTCTCATTAATGTTTTGAAACTTCATCAAATAAATTCTACCTTCAAATGAACACTAGATTTTTTCTTCCTCAAATTCTACAGTACTACTCGTCTATTTTTTTTTATAAACTGCCGTTAATATATAGTTCACCAAACGTTCAGCTGGGCTCCATATGGCACTAGAAGAGTTGGAAGACCCAGGCCTATATGGCTGAGGACTATGAAGCACGAAGTAGGAGATAATGAATGGAGAAGTTGAATTAAAAGCTCAAGATAGAGACGACTTGCGAAATCTAACCTAGGCCCTTTGCGTCAATAGGCACTGGAGGAGATGATATATATATATATATATATATATATATATATATATATATATATATATATATATAAAATACAGTATATATATATATATATATATATATATAAAATACAGTATATATATACAGTAGATATATATATATATATATATATATATATATATATATATATATATATAAAATACAGTATATATATATATATATATATATATATATATATATATATATATATATATATATATATATATATATAAAATACAGTATATATATACAGTATATATATATATATATATATATATATATAAAATACAGTATATATATATATATATATATATAAAATACAGTATATATATATATATATATATATAAAATACAGTATATATATATATATATATATATATATATATATATGTGTGTGTGTGTGTGTGTGTTTGTGTGTGTTTAAATTTTTGGTCTTCTTCATGTTTCCCTGGACGAGTAACAGTTCTACATCCTAAAAGGTTTGAGAAAATAATATGTTTATCATGTAAATTAAACTTGTTTTCGTGATCTCTGGAGTTGCGCGTAACATGTAGACATTTAGTGTTTTGGGTCGTTTATCTCTTGACAGACGCCATGCCCTGAATGAATGTCATTATAGGCCTATACATTCCTACCAGGCGTCTCTATGTGGTCGTTTTGGAAGCGTTTTATCCGGTAATCCTTATCGTAAGTAGATATGTAACTCATCAGCCATGTTTTAAAGCGGATTGCCGTCTCTCTAACTCCACGATCCGTCTTCCCGTCTGAAACCTTTCTTATAGGCTCAGGGTTGGGGGAGGAATTTAGTCATAATAACAATGACATGCTGCATGTTGTAATTTGTATCCATGTTGTATATGCATAAATTTTCATGTATATATGTATAGATTTGTTTTTTCCTTATGGCGGAAGGATATTGAATGAAAAAAATATAATTTCAATTAAACGTAAGGTATTTCTGCTACCCCATGATTAAATTATATTGATACATCTATGTAAAAGAAAGATTTAATATCGCTAAAATGCCTTTATGTATGCAAACAAAAAAGTACGATAATACGTAAAGTACAAATTCGTCATCACATTCTAGTTAGTAAAGTTATAATTTTAAAAGATATTAATGTTACGTGCAAGCTTCCGTTAGCCTATTGGAAACGTCCCTGTCTGGCGATATGGTGGACTGGGTTTGGAGACCTGCTCAAGCTCGATAGTTTCTTGTAGTTTCTACAACCTCACCATCCTTGTGAGCTAACGATGGATGTTGGGAGTGGGCAAGGTTTATGGAATCCTATAGGTCTACCTACTGAGTCATCAGCAGCCAATGCCTGGTCCTCCGTAGTCTTAACTTAAGTGTAGAGGAGGCTTGGTCGCTGATCATATGTATATATGGTCAGTTTGTATGGCATTGTCACTATCTCTTGCCTCTGCCATTCATGAGTTACCTTTTCCATAGGTATGAAAGGTTTGAGAACGAGAATTTGTGTGAGAAGAAATTGGTGGAAAGGGAGGCTCTTCTGGGATATTGTGTTTCAACCAGAATCTGTGAGAATGATGCAGGAATTCTTGATTGTTCGAAATTTAGATTTAATGATTAGCTAAATATATGATGTTTGTTCAACAAATGTAAGTGATAAAAAGTGAGAGAATTTAGAATTACGGACAATGTTTGAATACGAATTATTGCTCAGATATGCACTGACATACTGTTGAAAGACGAAAACGATAGACTGAAACAAATCTAATCTTAGTTTAAATCTTGACTTATTTGGAGCCTAATAAAATGCAGCGAGAATTTATTTTCTTTGAATCTGTTTATACAAAGTACTTTTTTCTCTTATTTTATCTTGAGCAGAACAAGAGTTCTCCGAGGTTCAGCCACCCCTTGGGCCAGTTTCTGGGACCCTTTTTTAGATGGCTGTGCTCATTGCGAGTATTTGGATTTTATTAAATTTTGCAACACGTATTTCATATCACTGTTTATTATCTGTCAGGTTATATTTAGAACATACGTTGTTATTATTTAGAATATTTATAAAGTTATAAAAGCGATAAAGTTAAGAAATCAACCTTTTTAAACGCTGATGAGATGAGATTTTATCATTTTAATTACTTAAATGCCTTTGTAAAATTTAGGGAAAATTGAAGGTGATTGAAAACCAGCATATGTTGGTGTCGGTTGTAGAATCAACTCCTGTCTTGTCATGTAGGTGGGCGAGCGTGGGGGTGGGTGGGTGTTGGGGGTGGTTTGTTTGCAGAGCTCCACCTTACTTGTTTGACAAGTGGGGGAAGGTTTCAGCTGTTAGATTTGCAAATAACTTCATAATACTGGAGACAGACGGGCCGAAAGAGAAAGGAGAAAAAGCAGAGCCTAGTAACTGCTTGAGGTAAAAAAAAAATTCTTGAATGTTTTTTTTTCTAATAAATCTCTTAACTAAAGCTAAAGACAAATTTAATACACACGCACACACACACACACACACACACATATATATATATATATATATATATATATATATATATATATATATATAATATATAGAGAGAGAGAGAGAGAGAGAGAGAGAGAGAGAGAGAGAGAGAGAGAGAGAGAGAGAGAGAGAGAGAGAGAATATCAGTAGCAGCTCTATCGTTTCCCGAAATAATTAAAACGTGTTAAGGCGACGTGATCAGCGTCAGAGCTGGTCTCTTACCCCTTAGGATATGGCTTCTTTTTACGACCATTGGGGCTGGACCAGTTATTGCGGAAAGAGCCTCCCGAGGGGAAGAGACAGCCACCACCAACAATTTAAGTTTTTTGTGTTTTGCGAAAAAGAGGTAAATTGATTAGATATGGGATAGGTTTTTTTTTTTTATTATCAAGTAAGGATTTTCTCGAGTACGGTTTCAGAACCTGTTTGGAGGTTCCTTTAGCTCAGATGACAGTTTCCTTTCCTGTTGATGTTATCTTCTATAAAACACAATTGACAATATTTTGATTAGTTCATGTAATTTGATGTAAAATAAGAATAGATGATATGTAAAACTCATTGAAACATTTGATGTTCAGATGCATTAACTACAAGGTTTATTGCATATATTTGCGTATGCTGAACAGTAGGAGAAGTAAAGAAAACATTGAAAGGCATGAAGAGAGGCAAAGCAGCAGGAGAAGATGGCCTAACAACTTATTTAATGATAGATGGAGGAGATTTCATAGTCGTAAAACTGGCTAAACTTTACACAAAATGTCCGCAAGAAAACTCTATGCCTGTAGCTTGGAAAAGCTTTATCACTACACTGATTCGCAAAATGGGAGGCACAAAAGACCTGAAAAAAATACCGGCCAATAAGTTTACTCTCTCTCTCTCTCTCTCTCTCTCTCTCTCTCTCTCTCTCTCTCTCTCTCTCTCTCTCTCTCTCTCTCTCTCTCTCGTGTTATATAAGATATTTACAAAGATCATACTAGGACAAATAGAAAGACATATAAAATTAAATTTTCTAAGAGAGTAGGCAAGCTTTAGAAGTGGGTATTCAACAACAGACCATACCCATGTAATTAACCAGCCAATGAAAAAATAAGACAAACCACTATGTATGCTATTTATAGACTATGAAAAAGTTTTTCATTCTGTCAAAATTTCAGTAGCAATGAAAGGCCTTCAAAGACAAGGAATGGGTTAATTAAATGTTAGAACACTTTAAGATATCTATACAGGGAGTACAGCAATCTTAAAATTACACAAAGATGACGAGAAAATTCTCATCAAGAAAGGAGTTAGACAGGGAGACCCCATCAATCCTAGATTATTTACAGTATGCCTAGAAGTTTTTAAAGATTTAGATTGGGAAAATGTAGCCCTTAATGTTAATGAGGAATACCTTAACAACTTAAGATTTGTGGATGACATAATTGTGTTTAGTGAATTTTGGGTGGAATTTCAAAAGATAATAGAAGATTAGAATAGAGAAAGCAGAAATGTAGGACTGAAAAGGAATACGAGTAAAACTAAGATAATGTTTAATGAAAATTCAGAGACAAAAAAAGGGTTATGGACTTGCCTCTAGAGATTGATAATGATTATAAGTACGTACTTGGGGCAGCCAGTAAGCGTTTCCTCAAGACATGAGACCGAAGTTGAAAGAAGGATAAGCATGGGTTAGATAGAATTTGGTAAAAGTTAGATTATGAGATGTAAATGCCACTTTCTCTTAAAAGAAAAGTATCTAATCAGAAGGTCCTTCTAGTATTAAATTATGCATCAGAAACTAGGAGCCTTACTGAAACATTAGAGCATTAGCTAGTTACAACTCAGAGAGCTATGGAAAGAATTATGATGGGATTAACACAGAGAGACAGAAAAAGAGCAACATGGATTCGAGAGGAAAGTAAAGTAAAAGATTTTCTAATAACATGCAAGAAAAGAAATGGACATGGACAGCATATGTAATAAGAAAGACAGATGGACATTAAGAATAACAGAATGGGTCCCTAGAGATTGCAAAAGAAGCAGAGGAAGGAAGAGAGGATGAACTATGAAAGTTTGCAAGTGTATACTGACATAGAAAGACTACATACCGATGTGGAAGAACCTGTCTGAGAATTTTGTTTTGCGGTGGACTAGTAACGACTGATTATGATAGTATATATATCTCTATCTATATATATATATATATATATATATATATATATATATATATATATATATATATATATATATATATATATATATATATATATATATATATATATATATATATAATCAATAAGCCTTTTAGTTTATTTCAGCTGAACTTTACTCATATATATATATATATATATATATATATATATATATATTTACATATATATATATATATGTGTGTGTATATATATATTCTTTCCGGTCACGCTCAGTGGCAAGACGTACTCTGTCTCTCCCCGCCTTTCTGGTAGGGGAGATGCAGTAGTCATACCCTAGTCAGAGGCGTTGTTAGGAAAGGGGGAAGGGTTGAATCTGTTTGAGAATATCTAATTATTCTGCCATCATTTTTACAGGTCGCCTATATTAGTGTGTTTATATACATACATACATAACATACATATATATATATATATATATATATATATATATATATATATATATATATATATATATATATATATACATATATGTATCAGTTCACTGCATAACAAAGGCCTCAGACATGTCTTTTCACTTGCGTCAGTTTATGGTCTTTCTATTGCAGTCTACACCAGCAACCTTAATTAGTTCGTCAATCCATCGTCGTATAATTTAATAACACTCACATTTTTACTCTCTAAATGAGTATTGCATTTGTTTGTGGTGTCCTAGAACGAAAAATAAATAATGATTATGTCGTATTTTTCGACCACTGACAAAATTGCACAGTTAGGTATCTCATTTCCTCCGTTTGCACAATTCGAGACCGCAATAACAGGCTTCCAGATGTAGTATGTTTCATTTCATTTTCCCGAAGGGTTCTGGAAAAGTAAGAAAGTGTCTCGGGCAAAAGGAAACTGGGCTAGGCTGCCAGTCATAATTTTATCAAAGTGGACATGAGCATGGGCCTACGTTCCGGGCGAACTGGCAGCCATATGTGTGGTAAATTGTAGCACTCCTCTTGCCAGTTATAACAGCAAGCAGAGAAGGCGAGAGGCCTTGCTATTTTTCCTACTGTTTGTGTATTTTAGCTTAGCCATCGTCAATATGCAACTTTTTAACATTGCAATTTTCCTAGACTAGGCCTAGATCGTGTCCTAGATGCAATATCGCTTGCATTTATTTTATTTTTTTGTCTTCCTAGGTGATGATGTCAGTATTAGTAATGATAATTATTAAGAACTGCGCTCATTGGAAATGAATAATTGAGGATAGAAATAAGAGCAAAATTGTGATACATGGTAATTAACAAGAGAAATGGAGGAAGATTGTGGTTTTTATCTGGGCATGCTGGCACATGTGTGTTTCTGGATATTGTACATTTATATTAATTTATGTAGGTAAAGTTCTTATGTGAGAATTTTGTAGGTTGTTGGAAGAAATTAGATAGTCATTTGTTAGAATGAATCAAAGGAATCAAATTTATTTGTCGGGGAAAATCCTATTTTTTTTTTTCTATTGGCACGGCTTATTTCATTAAGAACTTTTGCTCATTATGTGTGGAATTATAATGTTATTGGTCAAGTTATTAGTTTTTATTTTCTGTCCACTCGCTTTGAATATCTCGGAAATTTTCGTAGTTTCAAAATTCACAACATTAATCTTGTTGTATTGGGGGAAATGAAAGTTCCACAACCTTACATGTGAAGTGCTTATTCAATGCCGTCTCAAAAAGAAAAAAAAAGAAAATAAAGAAAAAAAAATGGGTTCCATCAAAAATCACTAAATAGATTTTCTTATGTTTTGGCTAGACATATCCATTTGGTTATTAAATCATTTGAGCGTACCATTATACATTGGATAGACTATTTCATAAGACTGGATATATATTTTGTCATAAATACCAGTTTATGTTTTATATTTAACCTTATCGGTGTTATTTTCATTACTATTATCATCGTATATGTTATAAGGCGATGACCAAGTGCTGACAATTTAGATTATATTTTTTTTTATTATGAACAGAGACAGCATCTGTAGTAGCATGCTATGGTGACTTGAGGTTGGAAGATGTTCTTTCTATTTACTTTCTATCCTCAAGTGTACTTTGTTCTTTTTGGAGATGGCCATGTAGAGAATTTTAGTCCTTACACTCTCTCTCTCTCTCTCTCTCTCTCTCTCTCTCTCTCTCTCTCTCTCTCTCTCTCTCTCTGATTCTTTAGACTATCATAAAAAGCTGGCATTTATGACCATTGCTTTGATGAAAAGGATTTGATATATGAAGAAGTAGATACATAAATTGCAATGGAAGGTTGTTCACTTATTGTTAGCTATGATATTCCTCTCAACACAGGCATTATTAATAAAGCCTTTTTCTCAAGGCATCCTTCCAAACTCGTCCTTATCTTTCACCGTCGGATTGTGTCACTGCCCTTGGGCGGATGTGATGTGGGTGTGTGTTTAGATTTCAAAGATGATGGAATTGGTAACCCAATTATTCCATTTTGTCTAGGCTTTGTGGCGACTATCAGATGCATGATATAAAAGAGAAGCTTTATCACTGGGGGTCGTGAAGTGGCATAACAAGTTTTTTATGCTAGTGACCTCGAAGCGTAGCAACTTTTTACCAATATATATGTCTTATGATTTTATGTATATATATATATATATATATATATATATATATATATATATATATATATATATATATATATATATATATATATATATATATATATACGCACACACACTGCATATGTGTGTGCGTGCGTGTTTCCAAAATGCATCATTCCTTCATACACAAATACATCCGAAATTGATTGATATTTTTTTTTCTTTTTTTTATACAAATCCTTCATGTCTTATAATTCCAATGAAATTATTAATTTTTTTTCTCTATAGCTATGATTTTATTATGAGTTTTCACATGGCCTTCTGTGTCAAAGAATGTTTTAGATTCGTTTTACTACAGCAATGTTTTTTTTTCTTTTAAATAATATTTTCTTTGGTTCAGAGTTTTTGTTGTGCCTCTTACCTTGGCCAGTTATAATATGCTTCTTACTCTACTCCTTTCATATTTTGATTTGAATTTTCTTACGATATTTTCATTCTCCACTATTTAAACTTTTTTGTTACTATTTATAAACGTTTTCATCCTTATCTTTTAACAAATGTCTTGTTTGTTATTATTATTATTATTATTATTATTATTATTATTATTATTATTATTATTATTATTAGCCAAGTTGCAACCCTAATTGGAAAAACAGGATGCTATAAGGCCAATGGCTCCGACAGGAAAAATAACCTAGTGAGGAAAGGAAGTAAGGAAATTAATAACTATATATATGAGCAATGATTATGAAAATATCAAATGTCTTAGGTTGAAATAAATCTGTCATATAAACTATGAAGTGAAAATCATAACAGCATTTCTGTCTTTTGTTTTGCCTGAAAAGTTTTCAGTGTAGGTTTTTTTTTTTTTTTTTTTTTTAGCGAGAAAAATGATTATGGGAAGTTTGAGGTTTCTTCAAATATCTTTATTCTTTTTACTCTGATGGGAAGTTTAAAATACGCTTCGAACTCCTTTATATTGTTTGCCCTTAATTGAAGTTTAAGATATGTTTCAATCTCCTTTGTTCGGTATATTTTGATGGGAAATTTGAGATAAAATTGATAAATCTGTATTCTCTCTGCTTTATTTTGTATCTTTATACCAGGGACATTTTGATTATTGCCAAAAGATTAAAAACACACTGTAGAAAATATTATAAACACTCTTCTCTCTCTCTCTCTCTCTCTCTCTCTCTCTCTCTCTCTCTCTCTCTCTCTCTCTCTCTCTCTCTATCAGATTTTATTTGGTCTTACCTTAAAATTAGACTTACGATGTTTTGTATCTCTGTGTAAATTCAGGACAGGATCTTGGCAAGTGACTTGTGTACAAAGTTCTCTCTCTCTCTCTCTCTCTCTCTCTCTCTCTCTCTCTCTCTCTCTCTCTCTCTCTCTCTCTCTCTCTCTGCAGAGGTATTGAACTCTTGAACTTTCTTGCAAACTCATCCTCCTCTCCACTTCACACAGTTCTCTCCGCCAAGCGAAGTTTACCACAAGTCTTTGGACCTCCTGCCCTTCGGGATGAGAGAGAGAGAGAGAGAGAGAGAGAGAGAGAGAGAGAGAGAGAGAGAGAGAGAGAGAGAGAGAGAGAGAGAGTTCAAAGGGTGACCTTCGCTCCTTGTTTACAATTTTTGGGTGTTTGGTAGCTTCATTCGCGCCTCGCTTCAAAGGAAAGACTATTACTGAACGCTAATTGAGTTATATTTGTTTATATTTCTTCCTTCACCTGCTACTAAGAAAGTAGGTAATTTTAAGAGACTAACTGTCTATAGCAGGTAAGAAATTGGTTCCTTGTATATGTAAACAAAGTCGGAATTGGATTTGAGTTTTCTGTCAAAACAAGAAAATACTTTGTGAAGCCTCAGGAAAAAGTCTGGGTTTGACTCCCGGCCAGACATTCAATAGGATTGAGGATCTCTCTCTCTCTCTCTCTCTCTCTCTCTCTCTCTCTCTCTCTCTCTCTCTCCGAGGGAAGAAGATAAAAAACTTCTTACCAAAAAACATAGAGAGTTTAGAACTTTAAAAGATGAGATCTCGAAACAAAATGGAGTTGTTATAAAAAAGCAAAATACATACCCTTATTGTTTTTTAATAGTGTACAAGAAATAACAAAAATTATTTTTAGATTTAAGAACGAAAAAAGTCTAAACATAAGCGAGTTATTCTGCCTTTAAAAGATAAATCCCTTGAATTTAAACAAATCATTTGTCACCCTTTATTTCTGGTAGGTATCCAGTAAGGATTTGCCGTTATGTTGTTTTATTTAGATATATTTAAAAATTGTATGTTTGAAACTTTCATTCATGTTTTGTTATCATATTGTCTTGCATATTCAACATTGCTTATAAACTAATATCTATTAAATAATTTTTCATTCAAGATTAACCATTTTGGGGGTCCCCCGGCTGTCTTGATCCATTGAAAATAAGTCTCGAAACGCGACGTAAACAATCTGATATCATAGGAATTTGAGGGAAGG
>NC_090745.1:83279359-83284359 GCF_036898095.1 Palaemon carinicauda
TAGTGTATATATATATACATATATAGTTTACGTGTACTCTGTGTATACATGTATACTGTATATGCACATAAGACACGCGCATAAAATTTTCCCATTCAATTATATTTTGTGGAATACATGACTGCCTCCGAAGTATAATATAGGAAATGTATTATTTAATCGTTCGAGAATTCAGTTTGTCATACATTTATGTCGAATTGTCTGTCTTCCTTGTGATTTGAGCGATGGAGTAACGCCAAACAGGAACGTGAGTGTTTTTGGATAGGAAAATTACTAAATAACGAATGGAATGCGACCCTAAACGATTGTTAAAGAACACACAAACAATTGCAATCGTAAGAAAGAGACCAGGAAAAGGTGCACTATATGCCACTTCGAATAACGTATTCCACTGGGTACTATTGGTGTAGATAACCAAGGTCTATAGACCTTGTAGATAACCACATCAGATTCAACCTTTTTTACCGTGTAATTACTGCCTCAAACCTAGTTCGTTTAATTACTATGATCAGGCCTTCCCTCCCTTTAAGGCGTCTCCTCTTTTAGATGAAGCCACCATTTTGACAGGGATGAAATCCAAGTACCAATGATGAATATTAATTTACAAATGCCTATTGTAGGCGTTCAATTTTTTTTTTTTTTTTTTTTTTAAATGTCGACTGGTTATGGTGGTCCCTGGTTGCTTCATTCAAGGGCATTGTAGAATTGTTAGTATTTACTGAATTAAGAACCAAACTGCTGGAACGTCGAAAGATATTACGAATTTTGGAAATATCAAACTTACGAACACACTAGAACCAGGAGAAAATTAAGTACCGTGGTACGGCGTCTTTATAAGTTCATGAAATATAGTTCTTCATAAATGTCATTTTTTTATAGATTTCTATTATTTGTTTTATTTCTTCAAAATAATGTCCTCTTTATTGAATAAATTTTCATAATGGACATAGGATATGGTTGATAATTTATCTAATTTCCTTCGTGAGAAACGAAAATATTTGTATCTGTAAAATATATACAGTATTCTATTTGCTAATTTTGAAAGTATTATTCAGTATTTTTTATTTTAAGGAGAAAAATTATAACAGTTGTTATTGGAATGTGTGTGCACGTTCTCTACCCAATGCGCACGCAAGTGAACACACGCATTATATATCGCTGCCTAGCTGATATATATATATATATATATTATATATATATAATATTATATATATATATATATATATATATATATATATATATAGATAGATAGATAGATAGATAGATAGATAGATAGATTATTTATATACATATACAAAAACTTCTCTATCAGGAAGGACGCTATCGCATTCATCTTTTAACTCCTGATTTGGTGAAAAGCCAACCTCATCCATTGAAACTTCAACATTAATCGCTTTCACTAACCTTCATAGAATGCTCATTAGCAGCGTATCTCATCGCTCCCATATCTTAATCCCACTTGTTTACTTTTCAATACATCTTTCAATCCATTTATCCAATTTTTGCTGGTCTTCTTTTCTTATATCCAATCACTTCTGAATCGTAATATGCTCTTTTCACTTACAGTATATGTCATCAGATATTCTGTCTACATGATCAATTCCCCTCAAAATACCTTTAGCCACTTCAATATATCTAATTTTCCTTCTCAGTCAGTTCTCTGAAGCCACTATGCTACCTAATCTGATTATTTCAATATCTTCAATAGTTTTTTTTTTTTATATATAGTCGTACTTCCTATCCATGTTTCCCTTCAATTAATATATTACAGATCCATTTTACTTCCTGAGGGATTTCAGATATTTCTTGACGTTCTATTTTTCAATAATATTATTTTTAGAGGGTGATAGTTTCAAGCTCCTGTAAATGCAAATATTGACCCACAACAATGGATTAATTATCATTTGCAAAACTCACTGCTTAAGTTAACGTGCACCATGGATATTGCCGGAAACCCCCATTCTTCTCTTAAATTAAGGAAAATGCTCTTGTTTTTCGATGTTTATGCGATGCTGTTAATCACCCCACACAGTGTAAGATGGGGGGGGGGGGCGTTGCGGGGAAAGTGTGTATACTTGAACGTTGTTGGAAACACGAATGATCTTTTTTCCTAGAGATAGAATAGAATTTAATGTTTTGTTAACAAAAGATTTTTTGCGAATCTTTCAATTACTTCTGTCACCAAGGAATACCAATAGTTCAAGAGAAGTTCAAATTAGATTAGTTGAATTAAATGTCTGACATTTAACACAACCATTTTTATCTGGACCAGTCCTTTTTTCCGTTTCCTTTCTTTTTATTTAATTGTGAAAGCTGAGTTAGTAGTGCGTGGACAAGTATCCAAGGTATGATACGAGTGTAAAAGTGGACTCCAATTGAGAGAGAGAGAGAGGAGAGAGAGAGAGAGAGAGAGAGAGAGAGAGAGAGAGAGAGAGAGAGAGAGAGACTTATTTAACCCTTACGCTAATCAAAGCCGTGTTGTATATTTGATTTAGATTTTCATCATTTTAATATAAAGTTGTCATTAATGTTATTATTTTTTGGTCAGCATTACTCTGTAAATAAATTTGAATGCTTAATAGAAAGCATTGATATTTGTACTGTAATTTCGTGGTTCTGAAGGAAGGGCAGCGTCAGTGAAGGAGTTTAAATCCTTGCTCTTGTGTTGATTATGATTTGTTAATGTTTTTAAAAGTACTTTATTTTTAAGGAGATATTTGTATTACGTTACAAGCTCACGATTTGTGGCTGTTATTTAGAGACCAATTGAATTTCCGTAAATGATTACGCTTCACAAGCGATCAATTATTAGTACTCGCTAATAAAATTTAGTTGTTGTGGCCTTGTTGGTAACGTCTCTGCTTGGTGATGGACAGACGGGGGTTCGAGTCCCGTTCAAACTCGTTAGTTCCATTAGTGTCTACAACTTTACCATCCTTGTGAGCGAAGGATGGGGTTTTTGGAGGGAGTCTATAGGTCTACCTGCTGAGTCGTCAGCAGCGTTACCTGGCCCTCCCTGGTTCTAGCTTGGGTGGAGAGGGGTCTTCGGCGCTGATCATGTGATATTTGGTCAATCTCTGCCATTTATGAGTGACCTTTAAAGCTTTAAACTAAATATTTTTGCAGTTTATTCTGCCATTATAATAGTGAAAGGTGACGACGCCATCCTCTAAAAGGTTTATAGAATATTCATTATTCAGTTATTTGTAAGTTTTCCTCACTTAAAAATTGTAATAGTATACAATGATATATATATATATATATATATATATATATATATATATATATATATATATATATATATATTTATATATATATATATATATATATATATATATATATATATATATATATATATATATATATATATATATATATATATGATGTTCCTTTCAATAAGCATGAACTTAAGTGGTATTACCGATTACACAGTCTGGAATTAATACTTTTATTATTATTATTATTATTATTATTATTATTATTATTATTATTATTATTGTTATTATTATTATTACAAACTAAGCTATATCCCTTGTTGGAAAAAGCAACATGCTTTAAGACCAAGGGTTCCAACAGGGAAAAATAGCTCGGTGAGGAAAGGAAACCAAGAAATAATCAACTACAAAAGAAGTAATAAACAATCAAAATAAAATATTTTAAGAACAGTAACAACATTAAATTATATCTTTCATATATAAACTATAAAAACTAAAAAAAAAAAAAAAAAAAAAAAAAAACAGAGGAATAGAAATAAAATAAAGTAGTGTGCTTGATTGTACCTTCAAGCAAGAGAACTCTAATCCAAGAAAGTGGAAGTCCATGGTACAGAGGCTAATGGCACTGCCCAAGACTAGAGAACAATGGTTTGATTTTGCAGTTTCCTTCTAGAAGAGCTGCTTATCATAGCTATGTTATCTTGAAATATTAGATAAATATATTCGAATGGTGAAATGTTCGTGGTACAACTAGAATCCAGACAAATGTTGGCATCATCGAATGTTTTAAAGTCATCCATCAAAATGTTTGCCAAAATGTGTTTTGCATAATCATTGTTGTCTTGACTATATGACAAATGATTACCTGTCTCAGACGCGGCAATTTTTCTCCATTGTCGGTCGGCAAGATTTGAAGATTGGTCAGTAATTGATGAGCTTAGCCAAGTGTGCTTCAATGGAACTTACGGTCTGAGTGAACGTGCTCATGCTATAGTACACGTCTGAAAAAAAAAATATACGTGGATTTCACTGAGCAAGAGCCCGCTCTAGCTTTTTGTGGTAAGAAGAATAGGTACATATATTGTTTGTTTTCTAAGGTGCCTGAATTATTTTGATTACAAGAAAATACATTTTGGGGTTGTTTGTAAATGAGTGTTTGCTTTGCACGTTCCTAAAATGACGGTAATTTCGAATTCTCAGGTATTGTAAGAAAAAAAATTAAGTATTGGGTGAGAGATTATGTAAGTAAAATCTCTTGAAAATGATTAATATGATAAAAGAAAGTAACTCATCTTACCTGTTATTCTGAGAGAGAGAGAGAGAGAGAGAGAGGAGAGAGAGAGAGAGAGAGAGAGAGAGAGAGAGAGAGAAAATTGGGAGGATGGGGTTGGTTCTAGATAATCAAGGTTATAGTGTCGTGACTGCGTAACCTTTTAAGTCACACTGCAAAAAGAATTGTTTCGTGTTTTTCCACGGAGAAATATAAATGTCTGTGGGCACCATTAAGGAGTGTCACATTATACCCCTTGCTGTGAAGGACTCATAATGGCAGTGGCGACTTTAATGTATATCTTGAAGTCTTTTATCTTCGGTTACGAAAACCCCGAAGGCTTAAAAGCTTTATGTTATATATCGTTATTCTCTTTGGTTTTCTCATGAATTTTTTTTTTTATTTGACTTTTTTTCTCTTTAGCCACGCGCTTGCTTTACGATGATAACTTTGTTTTCGGAGTTCAAAAGTTAACTCTCAGTGGAGTTAAAGTTGCCATTAAATTCATATATTTT
>NC_090745.1:83299359-83326859 GCF_036898095.1 Palaemon carinicauda
AGGAATTTTCTTCTTGTATATGTTAAAGAGATGGCTAACATTCTCTCAGGCCTGATCGTATAGTTGGGATTCTTGACCTAAGATCAGTTACGTGTTCACTTTCCCTCCTTGTATTGTTTCCTAGACTTGTTGATTGTAATTAAATCTAAAGCCATTAATGGTCACAAATGTTGCAATGCAGTATTATTATGATATCACTCACTCCAAAAATTCCTCTGTTGTCTGGGCCAGGGTCTTACCTTGTATGCCTTTAAACCATTGTTTTAAATAATTCGAGTTTTTATAAAGGAGGGGGGGGGGGGTTGGTGGCGATTTGGTAAGAGTGGTTTCTTGTGGAGATGCAAGTTTTCGATTGATGTCTTTACCAAGCTTTAGGTAAGTTTCAATAGATTGAAATATGAAATTGTTTAATTGTGTATTTCTTCTTTACACAGAAATAAGAAATAGGTTTCCTTGATGTTATATATATATATATATGTATATATATGTATATATTATACATATATATATATATATATATATATATATATATATATATATATATATATATATATATGTATATATACATATGTATATATATGTATATATTATACATATGTATATATTTATATATATGTATATATTATACATATGTATATATTTATATATTCATGTATATATATATATATATATATATATATAGTTATATTATATACTTATATATATATATATATATATATATATATATATATATATATATGTATGTGTATATATATATATATATGTATTATATAAGCATATACATACATATATATATATATATATATATATATATATATACAGTATATATATATATATATATATATATATATATATATATATATATATATATAATGTGTGTGTGTATATGTATATATATGTATCATATAAGCATATACATATATATATATATATGTATATGTATATATATATATACAGTATATATATATATATATATATATATATATATATATATATACATGTATATATATATTATATATATATATCATCATCATCATCATCATCAGCCGTTACTAGTCCACCGCAGAACAAAGGCCTCAGAAGTTCTTTCATTCACCTCCGTTTATGGTCTTGCTATGCCACTTTATTCCCGCAAATTTTCTTAGTTCGTCAACCCATTGTCTTCTGTTCCATCCCCTGCTTCTTTTGCAGTGTCTAGGGACCCATTCTGTTATTCTTAATGTCCATCTATTATCTTTTATTCTCATTATATGCCCTGCCCATATCCATTACATTAGTTGGCTCTCATATCATGTTGCTCTTTTTCTGTTTCTTAGTGTTAATCCCATCATTATTCTTTCCATAGCTCTCGAGTTGTAACTAGCTTATGATCTTAGGTTTTAGTGAGGCTCAAGTTTCTGATGCCTAAGTTAAATCTGTTCCATCTGATTAAATGCTTTTGTTTTTAGAGAAAGTGGCATTTTAATTCTCAAAATCTCATGGATATATATATATATATATATATATATATATATATATATATATATATATATATATATATATATATATATATATATATATATATATATATGTATATATAACGGCTACACACGAGTATATAATGTATGTTTGTGTGTCTGCAGGTATTGCAGATCCTGAAGAACATTCACAAATAATTATTAATAATTCAGTTTAATGCGTTTTGATGTTGATTACTTAATTGTTCGTTCACTTTTTTAGAATTTAGGTAAGAAACACTGAGAACTCTGTTTATATCCTGCAGAGATGTCGAAAAGATTAGATCTTGAAGAGTAACTTCTATTTTCATCGTTCCAATCTGTTTAAACTTTAGAAATAGATTTTGTCGATCACAATGCGATGAAATTAATTCTTTATGGCTCATATTCAGAATCCATGAAAAATAAATGATTTTTTTTTATTGTATAATGCTCTGGTAATTTGCATAAATACTTCCCTTGTATTCATTGGCATGATTCATGCATATGAGACTAATCCGAACAGAACAATTAATTAGTTTCCAGCTTTTAGCAAATAAACAGGATTTCCATGTGATCATACAGCTTTGAAACTCATTATTCGATGCCTCACCGATCTGTGTTGTTAATTAGAAATGATGTCTTTTTTTATATATTCTTATCTAATTGTTTTCATATGTTTTCTATGTAACAATCTTATTGATTTTAGCTGATAATCATAGAGGAATATGTAGTCATTATGGTTGCTGTCCTTTATTGTTCTTATTGTATTAATGTATTTTTTTGTCATTATTAGATTTTTTGGGGCCATTAAAGAATTGTCGTGAACTAAATAAATTAGCTTTTTCCTTTAACGATATGAAGTCAGCTAACTACCTCCAAGACTTAAAGTCAAGAATTATTATTATTATTATTATAATTATTATTATTATTATTATTGTTGTTGTTGTTGTTGTTGTTGTTACTGTATATGTTCAATATTGTGGATATGAAAGCCACATGTCATGGCTCCTTACCATTCTTATTAGGCAGGTATCAAATTGGCCGTAGACAATACTATGAGGGTTTGTTTTATTATACATTCAAGATTTTGAACAGGCAGGATCAAAGTGTGCCGCTTCACACAGGTAGTTCTCTCTCTCTCTCTCTCTCTCTCTCTCTCTCTCTCTCTCTCTCTCTCTCTCTCTCTCTCTCTCTCTCTCTCTGGGCTTAACTGGCTTAAGATGGATGGTTCTGATGGATTCCCCAGATAAGCGGCCAGAGATGGAAGTGAACAGAGTTGCTGACACAAGGATAGTTTTTGATGGCGTAGGATGTGTTTGTCAAGTGTTACCTGGCGAGGGCTTGGAGGTTATTTTCCTTTTTCATGAATATGATGGCACTTTGAGAGAGAGAGAGAGAGAGAGAGAGAGAGAGAGAGAGAGAGAGAGAGAGAGAGAGAGAGAGAGAGAGTGCTTCTATACACTGTATATATATATATATATATATATATATATATATATATATATATATATATATATATATATATATATATATGTATATGTATGTATATATATATATTTATATATATATATATATATATATATATATATATATATATATATATATATATATATATATATATATATGGTGCAATCAAGTACAATGTCGTACTTCCTTGTTATCTTGAAAAGGTTCCACAATGATGTAAGACGTGTTTGAAAAATTGGTGTATATTTGTAGATATTACAAAATACGTTTAGAGCTTTCGTCCATCATCTGTGGACTTGGTCACTAAAATGTTTATAAAATTACAAGTCAGGTACTGATATAAGGCAAAACAGAAATACATAAACAATTCAAATACATAGCCATATAGTTAAAACAGATTAAAATCAATTACAAAATGATTTCAGGTTGTTGGGCCCTTGTCCTTTCCAAAATTCTTTGAGATCTTCTGGGTGGTATGTTACGATGGTCACTGGCCAATTCGATGTTTTGGTAGTTCCGGTCGTTTGTCACTTGCAATGTCTGTGGAGGATGCACCTGTGACGGAGGGACTGAGGATGAAGCATCTCTTATCCTGGCACATATATTCCTACAGTTACGAATTTTGCTCCTCCTACATATTTCTTCACTGATGTTTTCATCTTCCACTATTCCCCTGTTACCCTCAAAAGTCTTGTTCAAAGAGATCACAGCACCTTCAATCGTTCTCCTGATTGCTCTGTCACGACACTTGTAAACAATTTCTGCCTTGTATTTTGTAATATCTACAAATATACACCAATTTTTCAAACACGTCTTACATCATTGTGGAACCTTTTCATATATATATATATATATATATATATATATATATATATATATATATATATATATATATATATATATATATATATATATATATATATATATATATATATATATATTATGATTAAGATATAAAAATATTTAGGGTATGAAGATTCCTTGATTAATGGCTTTTTGTTTAAGATGGTATATTTCTATTTTACTTGAGGATTGAACATTTATTGTGTTTTCGCCCATCGTCATCTCTCTTCGCTCTCTCTCCAGGCCTGTGGTAACCCACACTATTTGACTAACAACCACGGGACTTAGAGGATTAACAGTTACTAGTACTCAATATAGTAAGGTTTAGATGGGTTCAAAGGTCACTCATGAATAACGAGACAAGGAACAGGACAAGGCCGTAGGCACTGATCATATATACTTATGATCAGCGTCCAAGCTCCCTATCCAACAAGCTAGGACCAGGGAGAGACAGACAATGGCTGCAGAAGTCTCAGCAGGTAGACCTATAGGCTCCCTCAACCTCCCGTAATCCCTATCTCACAAGGATGGTAAGGTTTCAGACACTTCCAGAAACTATCAAGCTTGAGTGGATCTCGAATTCCAGTCCAACATATTAGCAGGCAGGGATCTTTGTTATAGACAGCTTTAATGTTCCTTTTAAAAGTCATTACGATTTTCGATGAACGCTATCGGTCTAATAACAGCAGGGGAAGCAATATTTACAGTCAAATCAAATTGATTTTCAGTCACAGTACACAAATAGGCTACTGTAGTAATTAGTTTTCAGGAAAGTATTCCAGCGTCGCTCTCCTTTGAAATGCTGTTTTAAATTAGTTTTCACTGTGTTTCATTTGTGCAATGCTTACAAAACACACACTTATATCGCTTACATATACAATCTCTCTCTCTCTCTCTCTCTCTCTCTCTCTCTCTCTCTCTCTCTCTATATATATATATATATATATATATATAAATATATATATATATATATATATATATAAATATATATATATATACATATATATATATATATATATATATATATATATATATTATATATATATGTAGTGTGTGTAGATAGGTAGATCACTTCTGTTGAGGGAATTAGAACGTAATATACAATATTAATGCAGTAATGACCAAGAGAGAAGTGAAACAGCTGAATGCAAAGTTTTCGTCTTTACTTTAATGTTTTTTTAAGCAATCTAGCCTACGTGCAGAAGAACACAATTGCAAAGAAGATTCCGTTTTACGAAACACAACAAAGATTACAAAGAAATATTTCCATGACATGCAAGTAAAAGCCATTACATCCATGGATGATCTTGAATTCAAAATCATCTATACTCGAATAACCCAAGAGATGTCATAAATATTCATCATAAATACTTATAATCTTTAATTTCTCTTTTGAATATATACCAAACTCCCTGTGACCAGATTTTGGAATGATATTCCTTATCAGGTAGTTGAATAGGGGAACTTCAAAAGTTCAAATTAGCAGCTAATGTTTTTATATTCAATAGGCTGACATAAGATATTTTATATTGCTTATTCATTACTTCTCATGTAGTTTATTTATTTCCTTCTTTTCTTTCCTCATTGGATTATTTTTCCTTGTTGGAGCCCTATCGCTTATATCATTCGGCTTTTGCAACTCGGGTTGAGCTGTAGCTTAGCTAGTAATAATAATATTAATAATAATAATAATAATAATAATAATAATAATAATGGGACCAAGGGAACATGGTCTTTTACAAAAAGAGCATTATTATTTTGACCACTTCTAACTGAATATTCAGGTTAATTCTGATATTCAATTTCTTTTCAGTTCAGTATAAACAGAATTGAATCCCAATACCTACATGGAATTTTATAAACCATTGTAGGTTAGGGACACTTTATAAGCATTATCTTACACATTTATCATGTTAAAAGGATTTCATACATATCGATAGTTGTCACTATCGGCTATGAGTGGTTCATGAAAATTAGACGATACGAAATGGCGGGATTTTGTCCAATATTCGAATTTTTTTTCTTTTTTTTTTTTCTAAACTATAAATCTAAGGCTTTTTGTGTGTGTTTTGGGAATTGAAAGGACAGGAACGTTATGTTATATTTCTTTTATTCTTATTTTTCTTTAGCAAGTATTTTCCTCCTCTCCAAAACTTTGGAATTTTGAATTTGGTTTTATGATATCCATAACTTTACCCGGTTTAAAAAAATCATTGTTTTTTTTTTTTTTTTAGAGATTTGAACCAACGCTTTCTTAATCCCATGTATTTTTTATTCTCATAAGTTCTTGGCCAAACAAATGCATTCGGTTTATACTTTGAATGAGAAATTACTAGGTATAAAATGTCGTGTTCTGAAAAAAAGAAATTACTTTTTGATCTCGAGAAACTACGTGGAACTTATGAGGTTCTTGGAGTGAGTTATTAAGGTTTGTGTGATGCATATGCATAAAACTTATGAAGATGAATAGGAATTCATGTATTTCGTAAACTGCCCACTTAATCTTTTTGAGTAATGGCAAGCAATTTAGACATTCCATTTTAAGTGATTATGAGTGATGTTTGAGAATTCGGGAAAGTCAGGAGAGGGATGAGGAAGAACAAGAGTTGAATCTAAAGAGAAACGAGGAGCGAGGAGGAATATATGAGGAATGAATCAGATGCCGTAGGCAATATAAGTTGGCGTTGTGAGGTACCGTTTGCAGTCAGGTGGAAAGTGATGAGAATTGAGGACCCTGGGTATGAGGGGCACCGGGTATGACTTACCGATTGCAACCCCACACAGGTAGGGCATCTTCATACACAGACTCACATCCGGCAGAATGGGAGGAGGAGCAGCATCTGGGGGAGTAGAAGGCGTGGTTTACAAGCGTTTATAATTGTGAGTTGAAGCTCCGAGGGCCATAGTTAGTGCGAGATTACCCTTCACTCGGATGATGTTGTGGGAGAGACTAGATTGTCGAGCTGGAGGACCCAATGTTATTTGTAGTCTCCTTTGAAGTATTGTTTCTCAGTTGAGACTCATTCATCGTAATATGTAATCTTTAGTAATGATTCTCTGTTGACGTTGCCTTCAGTATTCTGAATTTTACAGTTATTTAGACTGGAGATTTACCAGAAATTGCATCACGCTGCTGATCATTATTGAAAGCAAGTTTTGGCAAGGATCTTTTAGTTGCCATTCGTTTGAAGATATTAAAATGAATCCTAAAACATTGGTGTCTGCTGAAAATTTTCAATTCATTCTAAGTTATTTGTAAAATATCCGCATGATTTTCCAAGTTACATGTTGTTTTTTTTCCTTCATCGTCATTGTTTTTGTTTTATAATTTTGATATATATTTCTTTTTAATTCTCATTGACCTCTGATACGATACAGTGAAATTCCCATGATAGCTTCGGGCTAAGAGATCACCCTTATAATTTATGATTACTCCAGGGTAATCCAAGCAGGCACTTTTAATCTGAACTTGAGAATGCGATTATTATAACGTAACTGGGTTTTATGGCCTTCATGTAACTTGATGGAATCAATTTTGTTGTTAAAATTCTCGAAAATGTCGATTTTGGATTATTTTTTTTTTATCGTTTGTAAATGCATTTATTTATTGAGGGCTCAAAATCTTGTAAGAAGGTAAATTGATTTGCTGGGTTACGAAAAAGCTGGAAGAGGAGATGATGTTATTAACATCCGCTCGAATATATCTGCTTTGAAATTCTCGTCCCTCGAAAATATATATATATATTTTTATTTATTTTTGTCATCATGCTCTATCCTGCAGGTAAATTTACCATCTTTGTTCTCCAGATCTTGTTTGTTCCATGACTTTTTGCCTCTTACCGACTGTCAAATGACCTTGGCGTTTGACACTACAGTGAATTATCAGTCAGTTTGGTTTACGACGTAACTTCATCTGGTTTTTACCAGAGGCGAATTTAAACTGTTTTCCTTGCTTTTAAGGGATAGAAAAGAACTGTGATGTGATTAAGAGTTTTATGTGGACGGTAACAGATGGCGGAATGCCTTAGGCATCTTCCTCCTCCTCCTCCTCCTCCTACTTCTCCTCTCCTCTCCTCTCCTCTCTCCCTTTCCTCCCCGTCTTAACTAAACAACGAATGAGGGTTAGAGATGTGAAAAAAAGTCAACTTTGAAGAAATCAAGAGTAGCCAAGAAGTTAACAGGAGACTTCATTTGAATTGCGAAGTATGTATTGTATTTAAGTCAAATAATGAAAAGGCTGGTCACATTAGAATATAGTTTTGACGGTTGGAGAGGGATACGCTACCTCAAGGGTTGCTAAAGAGATTGCAGAACTCCAGTGATGACTTGCCTTAATGTCAAAACAGGTGGGACGAACAAAGGAAAACAAAGTAGTGGCGCCTGGCATTCATTTATTTGTTTATGAGATTGTTTAGTTTTGTGTGGGTGTGTAAATATATATATATATATATATATATATATATATATATATATATATATATATATATATATATATATATCTATATATATATATATATATATATATATATATGTATATATGTATATGTAGATATATATATGTATGTGAATATGTATATATATATGTATATGTATATATATGTATATGTATATGTACATATATGTATATGTATATATATGTATATATATGTATATGTATATGTATATATATGTATATGTATATATATGTATATATATATATATATATATATATATATATATATATATATATGTGTGTGTGTGTGTGTGTGTGTAAACTGAAACAGGAAGTATAATAAATTTCTTGCTTATCCATGAGACATGGATGAGTACAACTATAATTGAAGAAATGAAAGATCGGATGGTAATGGCTGTCTCTTGCGTACTTATTTTTCAGAGTAAAGATTTAATTAATGTATTACGAAATATAGATATATTAAGTACGAAACTTCATAAAAGTTAAACTAGTACAATATCCGTATAGGGTGTTTTACTGCAAAAGTTTTCCAGTAGTGTAATGTACTTAATGTTAATCATATTTAACTAACGGTAACAATAATGCTAATACATAAAGGATAAATGCAATATTTCTAAAACATAACTGCAATCAATAGATTAAGGTAAATTATGCATTACAACAAAGGTAAGACATTTCTGTACTTAGGATCGTTAACTTAGGTTGGGAAAGAGCAAACGTGGTTACTGAAGCATTGACGAATAGAGGGGTCATCGATAATAGCTTCGTGCCAATAGTTTTCAAGAAGGAAGAGGAAGTGTGTTTGCGAGATAATAGATGGTTAAATGAGAATATTTTATAGGTACTGCTGATATATAATTTCAGTTTTTTTTTTCTATCTTGAAGTAGTTCTCTTTTATTTATTTTTTATTTTTAGATATTCTGTTCCGTGGAAGTTTCATTATTGAGTTTACGACTCCTTTTGGCTTGTTGCAGATAAAAGTTTATGCAGTGGTGGTGATTGTTAGTATAGAACATTTAAGAATTACTTGAACAGATCTCAATCTTATAACCTATTTTTGGGGGGCAGATATATTCGAAAAGTATTTCTGATACCATTTCGACACGAATTCTATTTTTTTTTTCTTGCAAGATATTAGAAAGTAAACTACTGACCGGGTAGAAATATCATAACCCATATTCACTACAAGGTATACGTCAAATAATTCATTAATAATCATTGGAATATATTATCGTCTTTTTTCTTGATATTAAAGTGTTCTTCACAGTCCTGTTATTTTGGTATTTCATAACTCTGACCTTTAAGCACTCGGGTTTTTGCCAGGAGAAGATTAAGAGTAATGCCAGCCATAACGATATACCTAATTGTAATAATATGAAACTAAAAGAGAAAATAAAGTTGTCTGTACCTTGAAATCGAATATAAACAATTCAGTATCTCTTTTTAGAAGAACTTTTTTCATTGCATCAAGCCTTGCTACTTTGCCAGTGGTATAAAGAATGTGCATTGGTATGTCTTGACTGGTACAACAAGTTACTTGGCCTCTCAGTTTACAAACAACCTTGAGGCGAGGACTTTCAGCTGCATAAGTTTTATGCCAAAGACAAATGTCTACGAGAGTTCGTTTTCATGTAATTATTTTGTCATTAGAAATGAAGCAAAGTTACCATTTTAGTACATGCATGTTGAATTTGTTATAGATTTTTCATGTTTTCAGATGTGCAGAATTATTATTATGATGGATATTATTTTGTATTTCTCTCTCTCTCTCTCTCTCTCTCTCTCTCTCTCTCTCTCTCTCTCTCTCTCTCTCTCTCCCCACACACATATCCACATACACAATATATATATATATATATATATATATATATATATATATATATATATATATATATATATATACATACATATATCTATGTATATATGTATATGTATGTATATATATACACAATGTATGTATATGTGTGTGTAAAATAATAATCTTTATTTCAGCACACTTTATTTTCATTAAATATCTAATGATTTTTTTTTCTAAAGTATATCATTATAGAAGCGAATGTCATTCCGAAGTTTCTAGTAATCGTGTGCAGTTAGATTTTAGCGAATAATACCTTTTGCTATAAATTCTTCATTGACTTCCGAGCGATTGAAGGCTGCAGTTTCTACATACCACTGTGGCTTTCTCGTATAAGGAATGTCATTAAATCGACCCTACTCGACTCAAGTAGGTGTTCCCATACCTAGATAAAACTAGAGAGGGTAATACTACAGTCATTAGAGGTTGAGAATAAGGTGGCCCGACTGGGAGGTATGGGTAAGATCGCTGGGCGGGTAGGCAGCCATATACCCGTGTGCCCACCAGATGGTATCGAAGGCCTCTGATAACACAACACTCGTAAATATTGTTAAGGATGTCGTTTTCCTCCTGGAGTCGTAAAATACGTTCTTTGGATTTTTTTTTATCTCGGGAAAATTGAGGGAAAGAAGTGTAATTAAGATTTTAATTGCTATAGACAGGGGAGACCCTGAAATGACTCTTTTTAATGGAGTTTGGGGGTAATTTGCCATAGCAGGTCAGGAGGGACATTTATTTTTCTTTTTTCTCGCTTACCTGGCTAATGAGATTTGTTACGTCTCATTTTTATATTCATAGGATGATGTTTTACAGCTTTATTTTTCTGTTTTTGCCTTATCTATTACCATATTTTTATCATCTCCAAATTAAGAAATACGAAATTGAAGAGTATTTTTTTTTATGATGATCCTAACCTTATTGAGAACGCGTATCCTCCCCCCCTCTCTCTCTCTCTCTCTCTCTCTCTCTCTCTCTCTCTCTCTCTCTCTCTGTTAATGACATTTATGATCGAAGCAGTTTAACTGGAAGTTTTAATAGGATTTGTCTGTATATTTTCATGTTATTAACTTGATTTGGCCTTATTGGTATTGGGTAATTTATTTTATCACCCACCACGTCCCTCGTCTACCTCAAGTTGCATTATTGATATATGAAAAGTATATTTCCCCTCTCTTGTTACATCAGATTTTACTTTCCTCTTCCCATGAGTGAATCAGCATCCTTCATATTACATTGTAAAATGAATCAGCATCGTTAGCTCTTTGTCAGATAGTGGACTCCGTAGCGTTACTGTAACCTATATGGTGTATCGTGCAATCATATTTTAATCCTAACTAATTAGATTGCATACTTCGGTTTTTTCCCGCTACCTGCAATCCATAGAATTTGCCGCTATCTATCTATATGTCTATGTATGTATGTGTGTATGTATGTATGTGTATATATATATATATATATATATATATATATATATATATATATATATATACTGTATATATATAAACACACACATTTTTGTGTCCCCTCTCTTTTCTGTGTAGCTTCAACTATATTAGTGTGTTTTTTTCATCATCTAGAATTACCTGAATAGGGACTAGAATTGGCGTCCTAAAAATTTCCTTGCAAGATTGTATAATTGAGAATTTATTCTGATTTATTTTCTGGAATAGAAAAATCCTAAAATGATTTGTGTCACCGTCATTAATAGTTAAAATGATAACGACGTTTAAGATGTCATTTAGATTTGGTATGTTAAAGCAATGTTAGTTTGTGCTGCCCGTGCAATTAAGCTTTAGGAACCTATGTAGAATTTTCTTTTGTAAATTAAATAAAATCTAGGATTTTAGTATTTTTACAAATATTGATTTCAAAATATTTATTCTATAATAAATTTACAAATATTCTATGCAAATGATTGTAAGTTGATTGAATGCCTTTTAAAGAATTTAATCTTTTTATGCATAGTTGAAATTCGTTTATTTTTTGTTATATCTGTTATCAGAAAGCATCATACAATTTGCGTGTAATCTCTTCAGAATCGAATTGAGTAATATCTAATTGCTTTTGCTTTATTTCCAAAGAGAACCCAGCTAAATTTATTGTGAGAAATCTATTGGGCAATAGTGAATGAACAACCTTCACCATATTTAACAATACGGAGACCTTCATGTACTATGTAATTTTGTCACCATGAAGAACTAACCAATAAACCATATCAAATAGAAATTGGGAAACTATTGGTTCCATTGAAGTGTAACGTGAAAAACGACAATTCATTTTTATGTAAGCCAAGAGATAATTAGGTATAAATATAGACGTGCTATATGCACAAATATATATAGCCTACTGTATATATATATATATATATATATATATATATATATATATATATATATATATATATATATATATATATGTATATATACATATATGTATATATACATATGTGTATATATATATATATATATATATATATATGTATATATACATATATGTATATATACATATGTGTATATATACATATGTGTATATATACATATATGTATATATACATATATGTATATGTGTATATATATATATATATATATATATATATATATATATTTATATATATATATATATATATATATATATATATATATATATATATATATATATATATATATATATATATTTATATATATATATATATATATATATATATATATATATATATATATATATATATATATATATATATATACACCATTACATGTACTTTTACAGCCGTATGCATTCACATAGGATTGTCTACAAATATTTATAATGTTTAGTTCATATTATGTTCGTCCTGTTGTTTCAATTTGTATTTTGCCATAATTATTGCTAAATATGTCTACCCTTTGTGGACAGCTCGTTTCTATCGAAAATATAAAAAATAAATTTCATCAGAAATAAACTTAAAAAAGCAGAACGCATTGTTTTGTTCATTCTGCGTTCGTTGTAAAGTGTTAGTTTTCTAATATAAAAGTAATTTCCTTTCTTAATCCAATAGAACATTCAAAACCAATTGTGATGGAAACTGGTTAAAGACGAGGAAAGCAAGGCGATTTGGATTTGGCAACAAGCAACAAAGTTGTATTGGGTCTTAAGTACCTCTCCTTCTCAGATCAGAACTGTTGATCATCACATCTTTTACTTTTTACTATATTTCGTTGATTATACGATAAACCTTTTTTCTTTTATTTTGGTGATAGGGGAAATGGCTAAAAAAAAAACCCTTAGGTATTGCTAACTATCTAACCATGGTAGGGTATAATTTGGGAGGTTATGTAGTATTAATAAGATTATTGTAAAGTGTCCTTTATAATTTTTGAGTTGTCTAAAAGCAAAAAAATTATATATATATATATATATATATATATATATATATATATATATATATATATATATATATATATATATATATATATATATATACTGGGTTATCATTCTGACCAAATACTGTATGTACTGTATGAAAGTATAAAGGAAAAGAATCTAGGTCTTGTCTTGTTCTCATGAAAGTACTGCAATTTTGTGTTTTACTTCTAAAAGTCATCTTGTTAGATTTCACACGTTAGATTTATTTTGGGAAGAATCTCGAACACCCTTCGCTTGGGAGATGAACAGCATTTTTATCAACTGTATGCATGAACGCTCTAACACATGCAGATTCATTCGAAAGTTAAACAGAATTTACCGGCAATCTACTGGACTCGTTAGTCTGTATTTGAACAGAAGTTGTGAAGTTCAAATTATTCATACTCCTCAATTGTTTATTTCATGTGTGACGTGGTGGGGATAGATTTGTAGTCTGAAAGCATCATAATTGCAAAAAATAAACTTAAAGTTCGCTGTCAAAATTTAAACTTTTGCATTCCTGTAAATGTTTCAAAACTTTAGTTAATTCAATCTCCGGCAAAAAAAAAAAAATAAATAAAATAAAATAAATAAATAAATAAAACAGCATCGATGAATAAAAGCCGTAATCTTTTAATGTTACTATAAAATAAACATTATCAAAATATTCCCGATCTAGGATCAACGCATAAAGGTCATTTTAAACACCAAGCTAAATATAGTAAATTATTCTCCTTTTCAATCGAATGATTTGCATTTCCCTCCTGATTGTGTTATTCCTAGAACTCCATAAATATACCTTCGTGCTTTGATATGTTGCCTGAGGAAGCTATTGAAAGAGGGAGAGATACATAGTGTTAAGGGACGTTGTGTGGGGTTCTTAGGCCTAAGATAACAAAAACCGAATTTACCTCATCAGCCCCACTGTTTTATTTTCTTCTCTTCGGCAGCAAATGAGCTTTTGACTGCCTTTGATGCTGTACTGTAGGCTTATGTCTATCCCCCACTGTATCTTTTCATCCCCCAGATGACGTACCGGTCCTTTCTATCCATCTTTTCTAAGATCACAATTCATTGACATCATGTAAGATTGCATTCTATTTTTTCCATATTATTACTAGAAATTTGCACTGATATACAAATTTATACGTAAAATACATATACTGTATGTATTTATATTTATGTATATATGTGTATATACAGTATATTTATATGTATAATATTATATGTAAATATTTGATAGTGTACTCGACCCGCGAAAATCACGTCTAGATATTAATATATGCACACACATACACCCACACGTACCCCCTCTTACCAGGGTATGAGTAATCCCAATACCCCTAACGTAGGGACGGAGAGATACAGAGTAGTTATAAGTCTGACAATGACACCGAGCATGACCGGAAATTTTATATATATATATATATATATATATATATATATATATATATATATATATATGTATATATGTGTGTATTTGTATATATATATATATATATATATGTATATATATACATATATGTATATACATACATATATGTATATATATATATATATATATATATATATATATATACATATATATATATATATACATATATTTATATATATATAAATATATATATATATATATATATATATATATATATATATATATAAATATATATATATATATATATATATATATATATATATATATATATATCACTGACATTGTGTACAAAGGTATTAGATGAACGCACTTTTTAGATAGATTATGCTATTTCTTTTGTCTTTGTTGTTGAACGCAAGGGAAGCAAAATATTTTATGGGATCAGGTATAGTCTTATTGCTCTGGGCTTTAAGGAAAAGTAAAACTGAAAACATATGCCACTGGAGGTGTGGTTTTGGAACACAAAAGGATTGCGCTCTAGATTGGGAGATTTGCTTCGAATGAGGGTAAGACGTTTGCTATGAAAAAAGAAATGTAATGTAAATAAGAAAAGCACTGAAATGAAAGTCTCTCTCTCTCTCTCTCTCTCTCTCTCTCTCTCTCTCTCTCTCTCTCTCTCTCTCTCTCTCATATTACCCGCTTTATGCTGTCTACAGTAGATTTCAGATTTTACCATCAACGGTATTAGAAAATGAAATCTACAGACATTGATCATATCTTCCTTGATTGTGCTGAAACATTGAATTACGAATTAATGGGAAACCGATTTACTTATTCAGAAAGATCAACAATACGCCAACTGGCAGATGTCGATCCGGGTTGATAGAGGGATTAATTTGCTCCCCTAAACATGACCTTCAAAGGTTTGGCCTTTAATTGAAAAGAGATTATTGTACAGTTTGTTTTTATAAGCCAAATTTAATTTAATTGAAATCATTCTTCACTCGAAGTTGTTATTATTATTATTATTATTATTATTATTATTATTATTATTATTATTATTATTATTATTAGCTAAGCTATAACCCTAGTTCAAAAAGCAAAATGCTATAAGCCCAAGGGCTCTAACAGGGAAAAATAGCACAGTGAAGAAAGGAAATAAGGAAATAAATAAACGCCATGACAAGTAATAATCAATTAAGATGAAATGTTTTAAAAACAGTAACAACATTAAAACAGATATTTCTTATATCAACTATAAAAAGACTTATGTCAGCCTGTTCAATATAAAAAAAAAAAAAAAAACGATTCTCTTGAAAAAGGAGCTAAATTCTTTTGAGGAGACACGAGGATTCAAACTTATTATTTATGCATTACTCATTTTATGAACCATCAGCTGTTGAGGGTTTATCAAGCAGCGATGTTTTCTGTAAGCAAAATCTTGTTATTACTTGAATGATTTACTATGTTTTTAATAAGGGAAGATTTTTAATTTCATCCAGTTTTTTCTTTTTAGTTTAGTTAAACACAATTCTAATGTGCATGAAACTTATTGACAGGGACAATTAATTTTCCATAGTTATATGTGTTGTTTATGGTTACATTTTCTTGCCTCCCTTTTATGCTACCTGTTTATTTCAGTGTATTCTCAATGTATGTTTTAACTACTTTTCCTCTTGATCACATTTCTTTTTTACATATTCCTCTATATCCTTCACATTTCCGTGACATATTTTCATACTTCTCGTATGTCACCATTTTTTGCAGGGTATTGATATTAAAAAGCAACAGTAACATTGCTGACAACATACTGTATTTTATGCCGATAGCAACAAATGCCCTGAAGGTCATTCCTGTGTAAGAAATGAATGCCCCCGAGTCTTGTGAATATGACGAAAGGAAGTTCTTGCTTAGATACCCATGGAGTAGAGGTCATCTGTGTCTTTGCCTTCGGGCATAAAATTGCTAGGTGGGCACAGTGAGACTCAATGAAGAGCAGCACATTTTTTTTTTTGTACCAAATATTATTAGATTTGAGTCCGTGATAATGATACTTTAATAACGGGTCATGCTGAATATGAAGGGAAATTTTTTTTTCTTTTTAACTAGGAAATTCGTACTTATATGCATGACTGTAACGGCTGATAGTGAAAATTACTTTTTTTATGGTCTGTATCAGCGACGGCCATTGTCAACAACCATTGCAAACGATGTTTGATTCTTATACGCCTTGAAAAATGGATTTGGGTGACAATGAGAATCAAATCGGCCATTAACATGTTCACATCAGTGATTGAAGACTAGTGCCGATGTTGAACAACTTTCCCACGGCACAATTTCTGGTTATTTTGGGGGTTTGGAGAGAGAGAGAAGGGGGAGGGGCACAGTTGCATGAGTTGCAGGTCATTCATGATTTTTTTTGTTACGGGCTTGTAAGAAGGGGGCCAAGTAGGTCAGTGTCTTAAGGATTTATGGATTAAATTTCTTTCTGGACTTCCTAATAATGGTAATTCCGTTTTTGTTTAGTAGTGTTTCTTCACCACTTTTCCCTCAAGGCGACTTCAAAAACACCAGATTTTTCGTTAATAATGTTAGGAATTGCGATTTTGGTCGGTCACACTGAGCTCTGTTTTCTATTGATTTTTTTTTCTAAGGTGTCAGTCTGAGATTTGTTGCCGTGCAATTTCATGCTATTTTTCCTGTTAGTGATAGGGTTCTAGCTGTTTTTGGCAAAGATATTATTTAGGTGGGAAAGCCATACATTACTTTAATTTCGTTAGGGAATGAGGCCAAACTTGAGCTGTGTTCTTTTATTGGGTCATTTGGTCGCACTAGTGAATGAAGAATGATTATGAAAATCCAAACAACAATCACAGGGCGTTGTTTTAGTTATATCTGAATATGGAGACCGATAACTGTTCGTTATATGGCAATAATTGTGGAGTCAAGATCTTCTTGGTGTTAATTCCACCTTGTTTAACGTCTGTTAATTCTTCAGCAACCTTTACAGTTAAGACTGTCCTTTAGAATTAGGATGCCAAATATCATGGGTCAACACAAATGTTAAATTTATCGAATGAAATCTTAATTGCACAGTTGCAGAATTGGTTGCTGGCAGATCTTTAGTAAAATTAATAGAGATGGTTTTGAAGATGAGAATCAATGTTAACTACAGAAATATAGAACAATTCACTATCTTTATGATAGGGCACCAAATTTATTCATTTCATTTGTAGGTTTAAAGCTGCCCTCGGGTTATCAGTGTCAAGTTAGCATTATTGCCATAGCTTTGGGCTGGCCTCGAGTAATATTTTTAAACTCTCTCTCTCTCTCTCTCTCTCTCTCTCTCTCTCTCTCTCTCTCTCTCTCTCTCTCTCTCTCCATTGTCCAACTCATTGAGAAATATTGATATATCATTTTCCCACGCATTGCGGCTTTGTTCGACACAACTTTTGAATACCCCCGAAATCTATTAGACCATTCAACTCAAGGTAGTGATAAATCAGTTGGTATATTTGGGTCAGTGGTAAATTCTGAACTTAAAAGTCTTACAGGCTACATATTGGCTCTAAGCGTAGCCGTTAGGATGTTTTCTCTGGCTTCCAGCTTCGCGACCAGGGAAATTTCTGGGGCTAGCATATGCTCGCGAATTTGTTTGATTGGTTATGGCATGGAGACCTTAACTGGGTTATATTGTACACATGATCATATTGGGACGACTCGGCCATGTTTGATAGTTGGATCATATTGATAATTTTTATTGTTGAATTGAGTTTACCATCTTTTATCGTAAGATCAAACACTATTTTTCGTTGTTAGATCAAGTTGTCGTTTTGTTGTAGGATCAGATGAATAATTTTTCATTGTTGGATCAAGTTGCCCATTTTTTATTGTAAGATCAAACAGAATTTTTCGTTGTTATATGAAGTCGTTTTATTGCAGGATCAGATAAATAATTTTTCATTGTTGAATCAAGTTTACCATCTTTTATCATAAAATCAAACAGACACTTTTTCGTTGTTGGATCAGACAGTCCTGTTTTGTTGTAGGATCAAATTAATATTTTTCCTCGTTGGATCAGGTTAACCACATTTTATTGTTCCATGGTGATCATGATTTGTTGATTTCTCCAAGGTAACCTTATGGCAGCCCGAGTTCTGGCTGTATGAGCACGTGTTATGTGTAAAACTAGAAACCTTTTTGCAATAAAATGAATCGTTAACTTTAAATTAAAAATTTGTAGTGCATTTAGAAAAATATTTTTGGTTTTCAACTGCAGTTATCATCTTTTTAAGTGGTTTAGGTAAATGAAAGATACAATTCATTTATATTAATAATTAGTTTTTAAGATATGAATTATCTACGTGCCTTGGTCTATTTTGTTCAAAGTCCTAAAATTTGCAAACCACAATGAACAATGGCAAGATTTCTTCAGTGTTGTAGTCGCTTGCTTTAGCACTCGCGAATTATTTTTTACTTTGAGCTTTCAGGGAATTTTCGAAATTAGTTTTACGATGTGACAAACGTGTGTATTTAGTTTATATTAACCTCACGTATGCATTGAAAGTTTTCGCATGCTTGGAGCTTTGTTAGGTAGCCTGTGCACATTATGAGACTGAAAATTCTCCAATCTTTTTTTTTTCTTGTATTTATTTATTTATTTTACTTTTTTTTGTAATTATCATTTAAAAGGGAAAGTCTGTTTACATAATCTTTTCTTGCAATAATCGAGCTTACTATCTCAGCCCAACAATAAAGGTTCTGTATTGAATTAACGTGTTTGTTATAATAACGCCAAATTTATATAATATAAAATCTGTTTCACAAAATTAGAACAAAAGCGATACGTAACACCAAGAAAATCTAAATTCTAAGATAGTTGGAGGTCCCCTTTTTTAATTGCTAAGAGCAGCTTAGGTATAAAGAAAGACATTTCCATGTGTAATAAAGATGTCCCTCTTTCTCTCTTTCTCTCTTTCTCTTCTTCCTCTATGCCGGAGGGTTTACCTGCTGAAGTAATTAGCGAGCTGAGAAAGTTATCACTCCAGTGAACTTTTACCTCAGGGGTAAGATGGCATGAGGGAGGCCGGACCATATACCCAAGGAGGTCCTCCTTGTCGTATACCTCGTCTTTGCTGCGGCTAAGTGGCTGAAACCTTTTCTTCGGGCTTTGCGATGTAACGGGTGATAATGACTGATTGGATTTGTGCCTGCCCCCCCCCCCCCCCCCTCCCCCCTCCTCTCTCTCTCTCTCTCTCTCTCTCTCTCTCTCTCTCTCTGGCTATAGGTGTTTGCTCTTAAAGAAAACTGTTCATTACCAGAGATCAGTCATAGACCCTATTATTATTATTATTATTATTATTATTATTATTATTATTATTATTATTGTGGTTGTTGATGTGGCTATTATTATTATTATTATTATTATTATTATTATTATTATTATTCGTTACTTCCATAGAATACTAATTGTTAAAAATGTTGATATTATTGGTACACTCATTAAATAGATGAGTTCAAACCACTTGAGCACTAAATTTCGTCAGTACAGGAAAAGTTTTGAGTATATAAGCTATATTGTATATTACCTATATAGACGGTACTCTTTATGCATATTATTTATTGAAATTTTAACACATAATTCCGACATTCTTTTATTAAAAGAATTATCAGAATTTTGGTGGGTTGAGATTCTCTCTCTCTCTCTCTCTCTCTCTCTCTCTCTCTCTCTCTCTCTCTCTCTCTCTCTCTCTCTCTCTCTCTCCCTTTTCATCAGGGCTATAACGAAGGTTATATCTTATTTTTCATCCCTTTCGTATCACAGTTATAATATCGCACTGTGTATCTAGGCCTCTTCGCTCTAGGGTATTTCCCGTGTAGATTGAGTCCCAGTTCAAAAACAAGAGCTTTTTTTTTTTTTTTTTTTTTTTCTAATTCTGAAACGAGGGCTGCCATCCAAAATTACTGTCATCGCTTCTTTATTAAAAGAAATGTGGACGCTGTTCGCTCATTCTAAAACATTTCCGTCGACTCCTAATTGAAAATGTAAAAATTAAGGTTATTATTGCGTTCTATAGTACGATAACTCTTACTTCACTAGAAAGATGCGGGTACTCCTCTGTTATTCGGAAGTACGGGTTGATATTACGTCATTAAAAATACGAGTATATTCAAATTATATTTGCTAAATAAGAGCATCCTTCCCTATTTCCCTCATTTATAAAATATGGACATTATTTTTTCATGGTCGTCAGGGGCCAATGAGGGTCATTTCGCCGAATTTGTTGACCCTTTGACTGTTTTTATCACCTCGTCCAATCGATCCCCGAGAGCTCCTGGAGTGGTCCCTGAGAGACATACGGATTCCTTGGAAAACAGGAGGTCGCAGAATATGCTTTAGGAAGATGGTATCGATGGGATAATACTTCATAGGAGATCTAATCTTTCCGGGATGGCTTTGGGTCGGTCTTGTTATTCAGTCTCTCTCTTATCACTGTTATTGAGGGGATGGTTTTGTTGTTTGCTTCTGTATGACTGCTCATTCAGTTTCTCGCTTATCATTGTTTTTATTTATTTTAATCTAGTTTACAGCTTTTTCTTCTGTGTTTACGTATTTTTGTCGATTAGAAGAAATTGATTTTGCTAAGGTAGCGATTTTTTTTATTACTTGTTAACAGATTATACATAGAGATTAAAGCACGATAAATTAAGAATAAAGCGATAATTCACATTAAATTTTTAGATTTTTTATCGCACACAGTAATATTAAAAACAGTAACGTGTAATCCCAGTTAATCTATTCCCTCTTTTAATATCCACCGAATATTATATTTAAGTAATAGACCGAAAATTACTCTCTCTCTCTCTTCTCTCTCTCTCTCTCTCTCTCTCTCTCTCTCTCTCTCTCTCTCTCTCTCTCTCACACACACACACAAATGGAGATTGATGGTTGAAAAAAAAATAGCAATTAGATGGAAATTGAAGGTTACACTCATATTTCTAAAATTGAGCTGTTTCGGTGAACCTTAATTTAGCCCTCTAGATACTTGGTCGGACTCGGGTTCTTTCTTGAAGCCCTTAATTATACATTTCCTCAGTTGGTGAATATTATGAAATCACTACCAGTTTGGCTCGCTGTATATTCAGTATATGAACTGTCTAAGTACATCAAACTTACTTAAGATATAGTTTTTATAGTTTGTATAATTTCTTATAAGTTTAGTTATATACATAGGCCCCCCATACACACACACACACACACACACACACATATATATATATATATATATATATATATATATATATATATATATGTGTGTGTGTGTGTGTGTGTGTATAGCCTATGTATATATATATATATATATATATATATAGATATATATATAATATATATATATATATATATATATATAATATTATTATTATTATTACTTGCTAAGCTACAACCATAGTTGGAAAACCAGGATACTATAAACCCAGGGGCCCCAACAGGGAAAATAGCCCAGTGAGGAAAGGAAACAAGGACAAATTAAATATTTTAAGAAAAGGGACAACAATAAAATAAATATTTCGTATATAAACTATAAAAACTTTAACAAAACAAGAGGAAGAGAAACTAGATAGAATAGTGTGCCCGAGTGTACCCTCAACCAAGAGAGCTCTAACCCAAGGCAGTGGTACAGAGGCTTTGGTACTACCCAAGACCAGAGAACAATGGTTTGAATTTGGAGTGTCCTTCTCCTAGAAGAGCTGATTACCGCAGATAAAGATTCCCTTCTATTCTTACCAAGAGAAAAGTAGCCAATGGGCAATTACAGTGCAGTAGTTAACCCCTTGGGTAAAGAAGAGTTGTTTGGTAATCTCAGTGTTATCAGGTGTACGAGGACTTAGGAAAATGTGTAAAGAATAGGCCAGACTATTCGGTATATGTGTGTAGGCTAAGGGAAAGTGAACCGTAACCATAGGGAATGATACAATGTAGTTCTGTCTGGCCAGTCAAATGATCCCATGACTCTCTAGTGGTAGTATCCCAATGGGTGGCTGGAGCCCTGACCAATTTACTACTTGTGTATATATATATACATATATATATATATATATATATATATGTATATATATATATATATATATATATATATATATATATATATATATATATGAATATATATATATATATATATATATATATGAATATATATATATATATATATATATATATATATATATATATATATATATATATAATGTATATATATATATATATATATAAAATGTGTGTACATACACATTTTATATTTTTATTTCAGCTTTTGTTTTTCCTTGTGTATGAGGGATTTATTGTATAGCTTTTCTACCTTACATGTTTTTCTTTACATTCATCGAGTTTGTATTTCTCTATCCTACTTTTCTTTCAAGTGTTTTAAACTGATCAAAGGAATGCATAAAGAACCTGTAGAATCTGCGTACACAGTACACACATTAACCCAATACCGCATCAAAAAGAATTCTAATTCCTTTGCATGAATTACATTTACCACCTTCCAAGCGACGGATAAAGAACACAGACATTACTAAAGGCACGACGACCAGCAAAGTAATAACTCTGATAATCCTTTTTGGATGAGGATCTGGGATGCATTCCCAAAGGGAGAGAGGGTGTCTGGTTATCGTCTGACCTCAAGGATGCTGCTCTTAGTGTGCATTGAAGCTTAAGTCTTGTCTCTCTTCGCCAGTACAACATTATATCTTGTTGAAGAGGGGTTGGTTTGTTAAAACATCTCTCTTTCTGTATGCTGGGTAGTATTATTTATGAAGGAAATGCTATTTTACATTCAGTATTTTGGGGTTTTTATTTATTATAACTCCATTTGCTGAACTAGTTATTGTAGCTCATATATTCATATGCATATACCGTATATCTAATCAGTTGTTTCGGGATCAATTCTTGAATGATTTACTCATTTGTTTTATTTTATTTTCATCTTTTAAATCATTCATATATTGTCTTACTGTTCAAGATAAAGAGGATTATATTTGTCCAGAAGCAAATTTATTATTCTGATAAAAAGTGTGATGAAATTATGTCTCCCTAAATTTCAAATCTATATAATTATGTTTCGCCTTTTTTACTGACTTGTTATATCTAATCCTTCCAGCTCACTGTCTATTGCATCACATGTTCCTTTCCTTTTCCTTCTTGTCTCTGTCGAGCCCAAGGAAAATGGGAAACCTTACGTTGGCTCTCCGGTCGGCCTATGCAGAGTGACTCTGGGCCTGTGAATAAAACAGTTCTCTAATTCTACTTCCCTTCTCAGTCACCACAACTTGAATAGCCTCCCTTCAACAAAAGCTTTCAAAATCACTTCTCCTCATTCCCCTCTGCCCCTCCTCCTCCTCCCCTTTTCGAATCTACTGTATACCCTATTTCTTCTGCCCGCCCCCCCCCCCCATTTTTTTTTCTTTTCTTATTTTTACATAACCCTCCCCTCCCACGCCAACACCATTCATTAGCATAATTCATTTTGCCATTACCTACGCCAGGGAAATCTTCTGGAACAAAAATAGACCCCCAACCACCGGGAATAAATAGTGACCCCTAACCCCCCCCCCCCCCTTCCCAGGGAAACCATTTAGACCTCGTCAACACCACAAATATTTAGTCCTTTGTTGCGTCATTTCTGTTGGAAATCTCCAACAGCCGTTCCTTTGCTAGGAGACGAGATAATTGTTATTATTAGGTCTGAAGTGTCTTTTGTTTCATATGTTTTTCTACTTGGTGGTATTTAATTGAACCTCATTCAAACTGATGATCAGAAAGGGTGACTTGAACTATTTGATTAGCTGAAGTGCAATGGAACTTAGGCTTACCTTATTATATATATGTATATACTGTATGTATCTGTGTTATGTGTGTCTATTTACACTTTAAATTTCGTTTTCTAACGTTCTTTGGAAACTTGCTTAGATTGGGTTTAGGGTCTAAAGTTGACCCACTATTGTAAAGAAATTGCTATGATTTTGGTGGCTCAATTCTTCAATTGTATTGCCAAGTTTTGGAATTGTCTAACTTATGTTTTCCTCGATTCCTTTCAACTTCCATCTTCGTTACCTGCAATTTTCTTCGTTTCTTTTGGCTGGAATATAAGGTTAGCCATTTCATTGTCCTCAGAGGTCAAAATAATTATTGTTTCCAATTATCTGTTTGTATTATTTTGGTCATTGTAAAATTTTTCATTCGGTCATTGATTTTAACAATTTTTCTTTCATTTCTTATAGATAACCGAGTTTTCTGTTACGGTATGTGATAGTGAAAGACGCACATACGAATTAGGGTGTTTGTAAATCCCACCTCGATTTCAAACCTGCTTCAGCATTAAGGCACGTCAATTGCAAACCACAGCAAATGGACGCTTAAATCGCATATTTATTGAACATTAGCCATCAAGAGATGGTGATGATTACCCTAATACTGTTCACAATTACCTTGTTAACATCGCTATTAAAGAAGGAGAAAAACGATTTTATATCTGCATTTGATCGTATCATCTCGAGCGCAATCGTCCTGGTCCATTCCCTAATTACCCAACATCAGAGTGGTCATCAAACAGCATCATTATCCCGACCTCCTCCTCCCTGAACAATTACGACAGCCAGACAATAGAGTCGGGTCTTTAGCGGTGGCAGAGTTAAGCTAATGCACGTCTTGGTGGTATAGTGAGTCAATTAGCATTTCCTTTGTTGTAGTAATTATCATTATTGCTGTTGATATGATTCGTTAGTGACGAACATTCATATGAAGTGAGGCGAAAAGATAATTGATTTGCTGGAAATATTTAAAAAAAAAAATACCTATTTTTTATCATTTGTTGCCCATTTCGAATGATAATAACAGTAATAATGGTAATAATAGTAATGATTGTAATAATAATAAATTTAACCATACTAAATTTAATGATAATAAAATTTATGATGATAAAAATAATAAGTATAATAATGATAATAATAATAATGATATAGGTATTGATAAGCAAAGGTGCAACAGCCAAAATGTCGATTGATTTCTCCTGTTCCTGCTCTTGAGACCAACTGAATTGCTCTCAGATGCACATTTCAGAAGTGCCTAATGAGCTCGGGGAAAGCAGAACCAAATAGATTTGGTTAATTTTGGTTATATTTGGGGCAATTTAAGGTTTCATCTCGAATATATTCTCTTAAGTAGCCAAACAGTATCATTAGAAGCCTTACTGTTATTATTCTGTCGTAAATATCCGAGATTGCTGGGCTGTTTCGTTAAAGGTAAACAAGGCTTTCGGTCAAGGGGAAATCAAGATATTTATCAAGAGGTTGCTTTGATTATAATCATCAAATTGTTCTTGTTATGTACTTTATATTTTAGTGTCTACAGTATACTTGAATTGTTAAATAGATTTTCAATTGTTTTTACTTTAATTGATTTTTAATTATATTTTAGCCGCCCCCCCCCCAAAAAAAAAAAAAAAAAGCAGCATCAAACTTTGAATTTTTAATTTCAGTTTGGAGCAAGAGTAGCATCAAACCTTTGATTTTAATCATAGTTTGGAGCAAAAAGGTATCATCAAACCTTTGATTTTTAATCATACTTTGGAGCAAAAGAGGTACCATCAACCCTTGAATTTTTAATCATAGTTTGGAGAAAAAAGTAGCATCAAACCTTAAATTTTGATAATAATTTGGAGCAAAAAATGTAGCATCAAACCTTTAATTTTTAATCATAGTTTGAAGCAAAAAAAAAAAAGGTAACATCAAAATTTGGAACTTTTAATCATAGTTTGGATAAAAAAGTACCGTCAAACCTTGAATTTTTAAGCATAGTTTAGAGCAAAAAAAAAAAACATCAAACTTTGAATCTTTAAGCATAGGTTGGATCAAAAAAAAAAAATTAGCATCAAACCTTAAATTTTTTTATCATAGTTTGGGGAAAAAAGTAGCAAAAAACCTTAAATTTTTAATCGTAGTGTGGAGAAAAAAAAGTAACATCCAGACTTCAGAAGCCTCAGTTGTTTGAATATCCATTTATTGGGAATTCTCCCAGGGAACGGGTTTGGTACCCAAGAATTTTAACTTTTTCCAGAACCTAGAAAACATTTTGTATTCATGAAAGCAAGACAGGCTTCTTTAAGCCCGTGACTACCAAATGCCTTGAATATTCATAGTTATTATGAATGAGTTTTATTCTTTTGTTTTTCTTCTTTTTTATTTTTGTACTTTGTGATGTGCGTGAGTAGGTGCGTGTTTCTCTTTTGGAAGCAACCACGTTTCTCCGTCTTGGGTGGCTGGCTGGACACAATGGCTAAAGCTCATCTGGCAGACCTCCTGCCCGAAACTTGCCTCTAATTGACGAAAAACCCCCAATTGTTACTACGCCCTCTCGTCCATCTCCACTTCTCACCACCCCTTGTCTTCCTCCTTCCCTCCACTCATCACTGGGTTGAAACAATGATGCCCGAGGCCTGAGATGGTTTAGCCTTCTTCTGTTTCTCCTTTTGCCCACGAGGAATAACTCTCTCTCTCTCTCTCTCTCTCTCTCTCTCTCTCTCTCTCTCTCCTTGTTGTATATTTATTCTATGATTTTCCTCGATACAAGATAGAACATGGAAACTCTCATTATT
>NC_090745.1:83329359-83334359 GCF_036898095.1 Palaemon carinicauda
TAATTTTTTTTTTCGCTTCAGAATTATATCGGCCACATAAAGTTACGAAAGGATGCAAGTCCTCTATCACGAAAGAACTTGGCTGTGATTAGACCTAGAAAAACAACTTAGTTTTGACGTATCATGTGTTATTATGATTACCCCCTTTATAAGATAGCACAAGTTATCTTATGCAAGTATTGCGATTTTATTAAAGTTGATTCTTGATTTCAGAATTATCTTACTATAGGATTTCATTTTCATTAAGGGAAAGAAATCTGAAATTTCTTCTATGCTATTATGAAGGGAATACAGAATTTTCCTTACGTAATTTTCTAAACCTGATAGCGCTCTCTCTCTCTCTCTCTCTCTCTCTCTCTCTCTCTCTCTCTCTCTCTCTCTCTCTCTCTCTCTCTCTCTCTCTCTCTCTCTCTCTCTCTCTCCGGAAAGCACAGGTGAATCTAGTTAAATCCATTCATTAGCAACTTTTAGTAATTTATCTCTGCAGGCAACTATAATTATAGGTACCATGCTACTTTCCTCATATGCATCAGAAACAACATAATGATAAAAGTAATAACATTTATAATGCGAATTCCGTGCAATGCATAATACTGTAGTATTTCTCCCTTCATCGCTTACGCTTTTCACACACTGATGAAACAGTGTAATAATCACTATGGGCTTAATATTAAAGATTCATAGCAATTATATTTGTATTATAATTTCCCTTTGATATCAGGTTAGAGAAAGGATTCAGCGTATATATCACTTCTAATTAGCCATAAAGCTGAGCAGTCTTTTTTTTTTTCCTCTCCTGGGGATGATGATGCAATTAAAAGAAAAGTTAATTGTGGTTTCGTAATGTTATTGCCACAATTAATCTGGGGTTTTTTTATGATTATTGACTCGACAGCCTGCGAATTTTGGACAAGGGATGATGAAGCTGCAAAGAATATTTTCTTTATATTACTTAGGGATAGATTTCTTTCGTTTAATGTTTGCTTGTGTTTTTCTTATCTAGTGTAGTTGTGATAAGTTATTGTTCTGATTGTTCTGTTTTTTATTGAAATTTTGAGAAATTAATCCTGTGTATAATTAGTGCATGCTTCAAATTATGGAGCATGAAGTTGAATCATGACAAGTATGATTGTACTCGTAAGTTTGATCTCAGCATTAATAATGTTTCCTTAACTCTGACTCTTGAAATTTTAGGTGTGATTCTCGAAAGCAAATTTACTTTTGAGCAACGCATTAGGTCTTCCTCTCTTTCAATTGCACAAGAAAAGGCATTTTGAAAAAGTCTTGTAAGATTTTCGGTGATCAATCTATTCTAAAAAGTTTTTTAATTCTTCCATTCTACCTTGTTTCGAGTATTGTTCCCTGTATGGTCTTCAGCTGCTGATTATCATCTTAATTTGTTGGTCAGGAACTTACTATTAATCTCTGGTACTGTCATTCAATTATTTCTTTATACTTATTGCATAAGATTTTTCATAATTCTGACCATCCTTTACATTCAGCTCTTCCTGGTCAGTACCATCGTGTTCGTAATACTAGGTATGTAATTAATAATAATAGTCATACCTACTCTATCATGAGTCCCAATAGTACACAGTATTCTAATAGTTTTTTCCAGGTGTGGCCATGATGTGGAATGATCTTATCGGTAAAAGTTTAAAAAGTTCAAACTTGCAGCTTATGTTTTTGTTAAACAGGCTGACACAGGTCTTTTTATAGTTTATATATAAAAGATCTATTTTAATGCTGTTACTGTTCTTAAAATGTTTTATTTTAATTGCCCATTATTTCTTATATAGTTTATTTCTTTATTATTTTTCCTCACTGAGATATTTCTCCGTGTTGGAGTCCTTCGGTTTATAGCATCCTGCTTTTCCAACTATGGTTGTAGCTTAACTAGAATAATAATAATAATAATAATAATAATAATAATAATAATAATAATAATAATAATAATAATAATAATAATAATAATAATGTGGATTTAACTACGTAAGGTAAGACACACACAAACACACACACATGTATATATATATATATATCTATCTATCTATATATATATATATATATATATATATATATATATATATATCTGTATATATAGATATATACTGTATATATATAGATATATACTGTATATATATAATTTATTACTCGTAAGGTTTATCTTCTTACCAAGATTTATTCCAGAGAACATTATCCTCTGATTCTGTAAGAGAATTTTGGGATAAGGCAGCTAGCCCCATGATCGTCCTTCCCGGCTGGGATCCACTACACACTATTTGAGTAAACACTTGCCTAATTCGTATAAAGGAAGAGTAAATCTTATCTACCATTTTTACAGGCTATAAGTATATAATCCTAATAGATAATTATTTATTATCAAATCGTATTAATTAAAGGTTATCCAAAGTGTACGATGTTAGTTCACACTATCCCCTTTTTCCAACGTCGTACATGAAAGCTTTTCCTGAATATGATTAATGATACAGTAGTATTATTATCAGATACTTTACTGTGATTTTTGTAAGTATGAGAAAGATTATCTTCGGGTTAATGTGTTAAAAAGAATGCATCCTTATTTTCTTATTTTTTGCCAAACACATATCGCACGACCTTCAGGACAAGTACCTTATGGTTCGGGCACCATCTGTTGCTGTTGAACCTTGATCCAATCTCTCTTTCTCTCGACTTCTGTTAGCTGTTGTTGAAGGTCTTTAGAAATGTATGGTGTCAAGACTCTTTTTCTTGCATTTTCTGCTTCCTTTATTATACTGACAAACTGTACGGGTACTTTCACTTACTGAATAATAATGTCTGCTTATTAATATGATGAGTTCTTGTTTTTCTTATCTGTTACTGTTATTAGTAGAGATTTTTACGAACCTGTATGTTAATCCTTTAAGATTACTTAATTGGCAATGTAATTTTCGCTGTTAGATCCCTGACTGACATATTCATGGTATTCATAATTTTTCCCCGCATTTTATCTTTACTTTTTTTGTTCGTTTTTATATTTCTGTGTCTTTCGGTATATCTTACCTTGTCGTTACAATTTCTACTCAGTTAATTTATTGGTTTATCCAACTGCCCTGACAACATTATAGGCCGTAAATACATAAAAAAAGTTGATAAGTAATCAAAATACTTAAGATATATGGTTATAAGTATATTCATACTAGCTAAATATTCCCATAAACAAAAGAACCTGCAGCTTGTATTAAATCGTTTAAATGCTATTCAAAAACTTCGAAGTGATAAAGTTCAAAATTGCAACAATTGCGAAGTTGTCGTATGATGTACAAATTTTAATTTTGTTTATCACTCAGTGCCCTGCCACATATATCAAGCTATTGCAACCTTTCTCATACACTTTATAGGTTAAATGCCACTCGTGAATTACAAAGGCACGGGACAGTGACAATCCCCTAGCTAGCAGGACAATGCTCTAGAAACTGACCATATATGTAAGATCAAACGGCCAAGCCAAGCTAAGACCAGGGAGACCCAGCCAATAGCTGCTGATGACAAAGCAAAAGACCTATAGGCTCCCCCAAACCCCGCCCCCCAATTTTTGCTCGCAATGATGGTGAGGTTGCAGACACTGCAAGAAACTATCGGTCTTAACCGGTACTCGAACTCCAGACCGGCGATCATCAAGCAGGGACGTTTCCAATATGCCACCATATCCCACCAAGGAGTTTCATTCAATATGGCACTAAGGTAGACAGTCATGCAGAGATATGCTTGAAAGGACATCGTCTGATTGCTAATCTGTCACTGTATTTGGTCAGGAATTGGTAGGGAACTTGTATGGCCTGAACCAATATTCCGAGCTTAAGTTTCTCTCTCTCTCTCTCTCTCTCTCTCTCCCTCTCCTCTCTCTCCTCTCTCTCTCTCTCTCTCTCTCTCTCTCTCTCTCGTTTATGAATAAGTGACCCTGAGAGGTGTTAGACTACACATACCCGAGAAGAGCATACGCTACAATATACATTCAAGTTGACAGTGAACAAACCTGGGTTTTGTTTGTGAGTAGGGCTTGGCGTCATCCTTGGATAACTTCTTGGTGTTTGTTAAGAGAACGAAAGACGTCGAATCAAACAGTCGATTGACCTTTATATTGCTTGTTGTTTCAAGAATACTGGTTCAAAAGGAATATTACTTGTCATAATAGGTTTGTGCATCTCATGTATATATATATATATATATATATATATATATATATATATGTGTGTGTGTGTGTGTGTGTGCGTGTATACATACATATATGTATATATATATATATATATATATATATATATATATATATATGTGTGTGTGTGTATATACATACATATATGTATATATATATACATATATATATATACATATATATATATATATATATATATATATATATATATATATATATATATATATATACATTTATACATATTTATGAAGTCTATATGATATATAGTCTATATACTGTATATAAACTGACTGGGTCAAAGGATTTATTTCTATGAGAGAAATGAAGCGTGGTCAAGTTTGAAAAGGAAAATTGTAGTGACAAATATGCGTCATATATTTATATATATGGCAAAGGCCAATCTTAATCTTATTACCACTTGGATCATTTTAGTTGGCATAACTCAATTTCCCATTCATCCATGTTTTCATCCATTCATGGAATACGTTCATTCACCTGTTAATTAACTGTTTCCCCTGATCAAGGATGCATCTTGTTAATTAAGAGTAGACCGAATATTAAGTGAATGAGAGGAAATGTACACAGTATGTATAAAGATAACCCAAATTGAAATTTCTGACATTATTGCTAAGGAAAATTAGATTTTACTCTGGAAAGGGAAAAAAAAAAAAAGATGTGCGAATATGTAGACACGGCAATGGTGTAATGGAATTAGTTCTTTAGATTTTGAGGTGGAAAATAGAATTTTTTTTTTTTTTTTTTTTTTTGCCCTATAAATTTTATTTTTATCTTCATTTAAGAACGTGGA
>NC_090745.1:83339359-83346859 GCF_036898095.1 Palaemon carinicauda
GGCTGAAAATCTCGACCTCTTATTTTTCATGATTTTTCTGGAAGTGAAAGTCTTATTGAGACATTGCATTGAATTCTTTTTTACCCAAAAAGTTTACCAAGACAATTCTACTATTATAAGTGCAAATAGGAAATCTCTAAAATCCTTTGTTGGGCATGTAAAATACGTGATTATTTTGGGATTTGAATTGCTTGTAATAGTGCTAATATTCATTACCCTAATATTATCTTTGTTATTGCAGGTAAGCTACTGGTGGTTGTTCAGCACTATGGTATGTACATTGAAGCTTCTGTTATTGTACTAAAGGTTCATAAGGTTCACACCTAAGATTGTTCCCTATTAAATATTCAAAAGTTTTTTTCTCATTTTGTACTTAATCTAATATTCATTGAAAAGTCAGTTCAATTGGGAGAGAAAAATTGTGAGTTTTATGTCGTTAACCTTTTAAAAGAAAGTGCTGACTACTATTGGATGAGTTCAAGAACAAACACCTGATTTGAAATTTTAACAATCACTTAACATATTTGTATAATTTGATAATTACAGTTACGATATTTTCTTCTTTTTATTGTATGTACGTTATGTTATCAAAAAGAGTTCCTCTTCCAGGTCAGGTATTTTTTTCTTATATCAAAATTAGTTTCAACTGAATTTTGTTATATATTAACGGACTCTCTCTCTCTTCTCTCTCTCTCTCTCTCTCTCTCTCTCTCTCTCTCTCTCTCTCTCTCTCTCTCTCTGTGTGTGACGGGAGGGTATCGGCAAGGTTATCCAGCAGTCTTCAGTAATTCTACTGGTATTTTTTACTGTCTTATAACGTAGGGCACATAATAATATTTCTTCAAATGGAAATCATACGTTTGCTGCAATTTACGAGTAACTAGTGAACGTTTCGGGTTTTGCAAACGATGGTTCACGAAAAGACTCTGGGGGAGTTAAAGTGAATGTTCTGAGACACTTAAGTGGCCACGCCTCCGTGTTTCCCAGTTCCTAAAACTCCATAAGTGGATGAAGAGGCCACTTTGATTTGCATAGAACACAAAGCTCCCTCTTGTCGTCTCGAATTGCGGACTTTTTCTTCTGGCTGGAAATATCATTCCAACCTTCGCCATTTCCTCACTTTTCACTATAAGGAAGGAATGGTGTTGCATTTTCGCTCTCTCTTTCCCCGCGAGGTCAAGTGATGTTTGCAATGTTTAGTCCAAATTTGTCGCTTCTGTGGAAGTGTTAGTTTCAAACATTGTCAAATGCCATGTTGAATAACATTAGGAGTAATTGGTTTATTTACTTCATTCGGTGCTTATTTATATTCATAATTTGATTGCTGTACACTTACGTTCATTATTATGAATAATATTTTATCTTATTTCATCTTATCCGTAATATTCATGTTTTCGTGTTGACTATATATATATATATATATATATATATATATATATAGTATATATATATATATATATATATATATATATATATATATATATATATATTCTTTTCGAATTTGATTTAAATATTCTCAACTGTGATTTATGGTTACATTCTTATCTTAAATTTATGACCAGTTGGAATATGTTCCTTCCATTTTGGCATCCATTGGAATAATGTTATGGCTTTGAAACCTTTACTCCTGCTTTTCCCGTCTTCGTTCATCTTGGAGTTATTTCGGCAGTTCACAGTTCGCAGCATGCATTAGCATATGATTATATAGAAATTCTTGTATATAGTATTATTGTGCTAATTTTTATTGTTGTTTTGGCGAAGCTTCACAAAATAAAGGTAGTTTTTCTTGTACAAGATGATATTTTGCTAATTATTACTGTTGTTTCAGCGGAACTTTACAAAAGCAAGGCAATTTCCTGGAATATTGTGTGTACTGCAATGCTATATATTTTTATTGACAAGTTTCCAATAAGACTGCCTACACCTTACATCTTTGATGATTTATAACGACAGAACGAAGTATCATGAATTATTTGTCCATTTCCAGCGTTATTACTATTAGTATTATAGATTTGGAAAAGTTATTGTGGCAGTATATTAGAAGTTCAATATAAACAAACAACCTCATATTTACATATCTCATATTTACTCAAAACGTATTTATCATTCTTTTTTATTTGACAGCCTATGGAAAGTTAGGTTTATATAATTTTGAAATGAAACTGAATTTATCTTCATTATCATTAAACGCACCATGAATTAAATGAACTGTGAGAGCTGGTTGTCACCGAATGCTTTATGACAAAGGTTTCAGAGTCGTAATACTATTTCAATGAAGACTGAATTTGAGTTATTGGCTTCACTTTGATGATTGCGTTCTTAACCAAGCATCAATGAATTATGTATTTTTGCCACACATCTTGAATCGGTGGTTACGTGATGATGCATTTCAGCTGAATTGCCTTTCACTTATTGTGGTTATTATTATTTTGTTATTATTATTTTTGCATTTTGTTTGTAAGGATTTTGAAACCCTTATATAAGTAGATTTGTCCGTTTTATCATTCTCAGTACCATATCTAAACTTTTTGGGGGGTTTACTCAGTAGTGTTCATCTTGATATTTTGCTGAAAGAGACTGATGGTAAAAGTTTAGGTTTGAATATGGAGAGAGAGAGAGAGAGAGAGAGAGAGAGAGAGAGAGAGAGAGAGAGAGAGAGAGAGAGAGAGAGAAATAGCTGTCAATTAGGGCCTTTAAATCAAAGGCAAATGTTCTTTCATAGTATGTAATATTCTTAGTGTATATTGCGAACTGCTTGCTAGAATCTCTTGGAAATAATTGTATCTTGTGGAGTGTCAGTTGCATTTTTTCCATTTATGATTCTCATTTCTAGAAATCAGATTCATTGGAGATTTTTAAACTTATGTGTAAATGTTCTAATTAGTATTAAAGTTGGCATATTTCATTTTACCTTCCAGTAACCTATGTATAAGGTATAACAAACAGAAAAGTCACTTGTCAAATATACACAATCTTGAAGAATATCAGACCAAAATCTAAAATACACAAAAACTAATAAAAAGTTCTCGTAAGTGCTTGGCTAGAATCCCTTCCTAGCAAACCCCCCCCCCCCCTTTCCCCCTCTTTCCCTCTTGGCGATTCCCATAAATGCTTCTTTGACGTAGTATATTGGCTTTTGATGATGGAGCCCCGGCTGTCTGTTCCTAGCTGCCACCAGCAACCCACGCTTTGGCACATCATGAATTGTTCATGAAAATTCTGCTGGCGCTTCGCAGATGACTTTGATTGAAAATTGATGGCTTATGTTTAAGACCTCGTCATTTTTCGCGATCCCGAGGAAAAATGCCTGAAGAGCTTTTGAAGGATATCAGAGGAAGTTTAGGCTCCGTCCTTGATATTTTGTTTTAAACTTTGCAAGATGTTGATGTAATTTCCATTTTTGTATAGTGACTTTTGATTGAAAATGGATTTCCTCATTTTTGGGGAAGCGGAGGAAAAAATAATGTACCGTTAAAAGGATATTAAAAGATAGTTTCGAGTCATAATATGTTTTTTATATTTTGTCAGGTGCCTTTTATTTGATGACTTACATAAATATTTCATGGGCCATCAGAAAATAGCTTTTATCTTTCCATGCTCTATTAATATCCTTGAGATCTCGGGTTCCATAGTGAAAAAAAATTTCAGATTTATTATTATTATTATTATTATTGTTATTATTATTATTATTATTATTATTATTATTATTATTATTATTATTATTATTATTATTATTATTATTATTATTATCATTTAAGCTACAATCCTGCTTTTTCATATAGGGTTGTAGCCTAGTTAGTATTAATAACAATATCAGTAATAATAATAATAATAATAATAATAATAATAATGAATATCGAATACAGAAAGATAGAATCCTTTTGAAATAGTACAATTTTCATTACATACAGTAGACTAATCAATGAATCACAACAAACAAGAAAAGAATATAAAATATACATTTCAAGATGTGACGTATGTCGCTCATTTATTTCACCTAAATAACACAATTTGACTAACGTTCCAGACGTCCTAAACGCAACAACATCCCTTTGTAGCAAAATTCCGTTAACCTTTTTTTCCCCGGTTTTTTTCCTGCTCTCCTTTATCGCTTCCAATTCCAGTTCACTTTTCCGGACCAATTACATTATCACTCGCATCCGCCATCTTTTGCAGGTTGTCGACTTTGATGGGGGACTCGATGCAAACCTCCTTAGATTTTCTTCTTTCGTCCTTTTATAGAAAATATGGTACTTTCTTTTCTGTTTTTCTTTGCTTAGAGTGTCATGTTTTCTTATTTAGTATTTTTTGTTGTAGCTGTGCTTTGTAGTTTATTTTCGAGCTTATGAAATACAATTCCACAGCGCAAACGTGTTTTCTGAAGTTTTAATAGACTTGCTGTATATATTTTCAGGATGAAAAGGTATTAGTTTTTTGGTTTATTTTTCAAAATATCATTATAAATGAACCAATATTTAGTGTCCCTGTTCTTATTCTACCTCATTTCCCTGTTGGTTTTGGTTGTAATAACTATTACTGGAGGTTGTGATTATCTTGATGGTAATATAGAAGGTTGTGGTGATGGTGATGGTAGTTTTGAAGGTTCTTGTAGCGGTGGTTGTGGTGGTTAGTAGGTTGGTTAAGAGGATGGTCTCCCGTAGGCATTGAGAGTTTGATGGAGGGAAGTGTACATAGTGTGTCATTGGCAAGTCAGGCAGGAACAACGGCCGATTTATCTCGTGGCCATCCTTAATTAGAAGGACCGCAGCTGTCTGGGCTAACTGAAATAATTTCATAACATGATATTTAAAACATTTCATATTTTTGTTTCATCTCTATATTTTTATGATGAGGTTTTTATGCTAGTAATGATAAAACTCTATGTTCATTGTAATATTATTATTATTATTATTATTATTATTATTATTATTATTATTATTATTATTATTATTATTATTATTTTAAAAGGCTTTAGAAAAATTTTTGTAACGCTCCCAGTTGTATTTCAAAAATAGAATTATAGAGATGGTGAGCGTGCCTTTATCAGTCCACTTATTAAAAAGATATAGCGCCAATGCCGCATTTTGAAACAAGGAGAAGCATCACAAAATTTCCGCTAAAACTTTAATTATGATATGCAACTTAAGAGCAAATACTACAAATAAAAAACTGTTTTGATCTTGATTTTTCATCCGTTAACCTTATACATACTTTTATTGAATAAAAAAAAACAAGAGTTTACTAAACTTCATTCTGCTGATTTATGAAAGACGATAACTTTACTTGAACGAGAGCATTCGGTCATAATTATATCGTTATGATCGTAAGTGCTACATCATATTGTTTTGACAAGTTCATGTGAAAGCAAAGTAAAATTGGTCAATAAAATGGTCTTAAATCCGTGAAAATAATGATAATGATTATTTGTCTTACTAACCTAGTACAGTGAATATATAGGATTAACATTTGAACGTTAAACCGCGCTTATTTTTAAAAGCTGTTCGTGTTTATAGTCTACTAACAAAAATAATGGATCAAATCATCTTTATGCTGATCATATAGTCGCATAATAATATTCCTTTGTACATAAGCAAAGACACGAACTTCATACAAATCTGGGAATTTTTATTTTGGGTTCCATCAATTCGTGGAAAGAGTTTAACTCCTCTGTGTATTTAGGAGTCTTTTGCATTCCTTTGTTAAACTAGTATTTTTTAAACGTGTCGCTTCATCCTTGGGAATCTGACTTCTTGTATTTACTTACGTGTTTAACTCGTTGTAAAGGCAAATACATTCCCAATATATCTCAGAATTTCAGCTGCCTACTGTCTGACCTTGCATATTTTGCAGTATTTTGACACCTTGGTGTGCGTTTGGGAGTTATCGTTTATATATATATATATATATATATATATATATATATATATATATATATATATATATATATATATATATATATATATATATATATATATATATATATATATATTCTATTTTGTTATACATTTCTTGTATTCTTACGACTTCTGCATATTGTAGCTATATTTGTATTCATTTTAATGAGTTGTTTTGCATTGTTATTATAACGAGTATAATGAGTAAACTATACACTGCGAAATTCATTGTACTTACTCCAAAGTTATGTTATTTTGTGTTTGCAACTTCAGTATAATTGAATATCTAGTTTCAATAGAATGAATGTAAACGGTGTACTTATATATATTCAGTTCATTAATTGGATATTTTATTTGTATATTGAAATTTATCGAATATTTATATTCGTAATTGATTTTTAGATTTTGGGGGCAATTACTCACGAGACATGCCATTTCAATAGTTAATTCAATTGAAAAAATATGTAAAAAAACAGTTTTTTGCTCGTATAAGGGATTTGCCACAATCCCGGATGCTTCATGATTACAAGTTTCTGGAGCAAGGCCGAGAGAGAGAGAGAGAGAGAGAGAGAGAGAGAGAGAGAGAGAGAGAGAGAGTGAGTTGAAATAAATAGGTATCGTCCTATGATTTTAAAGAGTCAAATTTCTTGCAGTGCTTTGCCAAAAAGGAAAGAAACAGTAAAGTACGGTTTGAAATTGGCTTTTAACCAGGCAATGAACAAAGATGAAGCGAGATCGGCTTTTGAGAATTTTAGGGGTTAGTAGATTTTTCATACCTATGACATTAACACTTGCATTGATAAACTTTGTTATGTAAAGGATATTAAATACTGAACTTTTAAGTGAAAAGATCATTATTCTCTTCTTGATAGTATTAAAGAAATAGTGTTTGGTACTTCATTGTGAGAAATTACACATAGAGATTTACTTTATTATTGAGACTACAATATACCCCCATTTCATCATTTAGTGATGTCCCGTTTATAACGTTCCTTAATAGCTTATTGAGGCTACTATGCCTTTTATCTTACAGATACTTATAGTAAGGCATGAGAGGAATATAGCTGCTGTGATATTTTTTCTATGAGGAAGCATATTAACCAGGAAACCTTGGAGTATCTATTAATAGACAAGAAAAACGAGAACTTGGGAAAATCATTGATTATTAACCTCGAAAGAAAATTGAAGATTAGGAAACCAACCTAGATGTCTTATTAGAACATAGAAACTCGATTACAAAAGGAAGATAAATAGTTCTTAAACCAGAGGGATGCAGATTGAGAAAGGCAAGGAACACAGAAGCAAGAATATTTCAAAGATGGGCTGTTAATGGAAGGAGCATTAACCTATCTGTTTCTCATGTGTGACGTGTTTCAAACTTTCCTGTTGTCATTTCTGCCTCTGATTTCATTTAATTTGTTTGCATTACTAGAAGCCTTTTGGCATTAAATAAGACATACTTTTCATTTTAACGTTTATGCCCCCAGTCTTACTTAAACCAGCAGCATCATAAAGAAGTGCGCTGTAGCAATATTTATGCAAGATGGATAGCTAACATTCTTTTTCATGATAAAGATTGCTATAATCGTTTCTTCTAGTTTCACAT
>NC_090745.1:83351859-83381859 GCF_036898095.1 Palaemon carinicauda
TTTACGGAAATGTTCCTTGCCCCGAAATCACACCAATAATTCAAAAGTAAATAGCAAAATCGATAATGTAGCTGTAAACTGATTTAAATGTAGAAGGGGGAAATATTATTTAAGGTGTAATTGAACTTGATTGGATACTTAACATCTACTAGTGTCAACATCGATGAAAGTGAGTGATTTATACTGAAGGTAAATGAGCTACCTTGTATTTTTAATTTTAACACTGTTTAATGAGGTTTTGAAGGCAATTGGTCGGAGAATGGAACGGGCTCTGCCGTTCACTATTAAAAACTTGCATTTAAAAAATGGTAAATGCCTGGCAACATTTATTCCAGAATTTTTACCGTTTTAAAAACGGATATATTGACGTAAAGGATGAATATTACGGTCACCAACCAATAAAAATAACAAAGTAAGGTAAAATTACGGTCGCCTGTATTTTTCTGAAATACGGCTTAGAATAGTATATTTTAACGGAAAATTTCCGATTAAAATTACGGTTTTTTCTAACAGTGTTGATCATATGTTTATGTTCGGTCTCAAGGACATTTTGCAGCAACACAGGGACCCTACCCTTTCCGTTGGCACTCAATGAGTGTCTTTTAAATCTTTCAACCCTTAAAAACCATTTGTTCTAAACCTATCCAGTCATGAAAGAGCGGAAGAAAAAAAAAGCAAGGAAATAGCAGTTCCGATTTGCAAAGACGGAGGATGATAAGTAACAATCAAAAGTTGTTGCTACGTAATATCTATTACAATTAAAATTCTTTTTTCTTCATTTGTACAGTAAAATCTCGTTAAGTTTATACTTGAATATATTCCTTGTATTGGTGTTAGGTCCTGAGGTTCATTGTTCCCGAAGGGAACGAGCTCATGTTTTGCTTGTAAAATAAGCAAGTGACTCAATTACTCCCTCATGAATATTAAAAAGCTGAAGTTCTCTTTTTATGAAGACAGATGTTGCAATTTGGAGAAAGCCATGTGACCAAAGGTTTTAATAGTAGTATATCTTTCTTTTTCATGTTCCTTTTGACTTGATTTTTAAAATTTTAACTCTTGAAAAACGTATGCAATTTTTTTGGTACATATACCCTGTAGTAGAAATGTTTAACTATCGAATATTATTTTGATGGAATTACTCTCTATTTTTTTTAGATTAAATCCATTTAAATAAGGGATCCAATTATATATTACAGTATCTCAATGTTGTTAAAGGGTCGGTTTTGAAAGATTTAGTCTGAATATATTTCATTGAGGATAAAGTAGAGATTGCTTGCAAAATTTGGAGGAAATGCCAACTCGTCCTTTTCTAGTGAAACTGAGAGAGAGAGAGAGAGAGAGAGAGAGAGAGAGAGAGAGAGAGAGAGAGAGAGAGAGAGAGAGAGAGAGAGAGAGCTATTTAAATTTTTATTTGTTAATGTGATGAAAAACTAACTTGATAGATAATCAAAGTGAATAATTATTTTTTTAAACCTCATATACCAAGTGTAAATAGATAAAGCAGGTATATAAAAGAATTTACGATAGTTAATATCTAAACAAAGTTTTTTAAGAATAGTTTTCAATTGAGTTTTAATAGGAAACGTACTTCGTCGGATATGTTCTTTTTTTTTATTAGTTTTCGGAAATTAAATCCTGACGTATTTCAACATCGGTCAGCATTATCTTAATCTTTTGACAAGTGGTGTGTACAGTCGACACACTTATAAAATAGATTTTGTAATAGATATTGAACATGAAATATAGGATTTTTTTATTAGTAATGTGAACGTGTGTTGTCCTAGTGTGTTTGGTATTACTTATCTCTGACAATTGTTGGATACTTATTGGTTTGTATTACAAGGTAGCATGGTTACTCCATCTGCAGTACTTGTATAAACAAGATTTTTTTTCATGAAACCGCAACTCGAGGCAAAAATTAATTTTGAATTCCATGTAAACATTATTTTGCTTAATTTTTGAAAAATGATTGGGTGGATATTATTTTATAATACCTACAGCCAACATCATGTAGAATCGTGGTCCGTGAATATATTTTTAATGTTTTTATCCATAAATCTAAGTCGTATATTTCCCATTTCATCTTTTCGTATTGATAAATTGATATCTTGTTCCGTTTCTCATAGATTCTCAACATAAGTTATTTTCTCAGCTCATAACGAAATTGAATATTTAACCTTGGAAATTTGAGACGCAATGCTGAAGGAAGGAGTCGGTTGTGGATATAGTAATTGTGGGAACTTTTGCGCGGGGCCTTGGACGGCGGGAGAAGACTGGCGGCAGGTGGGCGAGTTAGAACATCGGAAGTCTTACTCGATCGAATCTTGTCATATTGTGACCTCGATTATTATTAATCACCTGTCGCTGATTGAATTTAATGGGTGAGACTAAATCGGCAATGTGGCTGCTGCCAAACCATAAGCTTTCCTATCTTTCGTAATTGTCGTTTTAACTATAAATAATAATAAAGTAGGAGAAACAGACATATACCGGCTGGAGGAAGTGGGTAGTGGCTAGTCACTGGTCTTCTTTCTTTTATGTTATTGGCGGTTAGGAACGGATGGCTGTTTGACCATGTGATGGTTGGGAGAGCCTGAGAATGCATTATGAGTCAGACTGCCTTGAATGAGTTCTCTTTTGTGTGCATTACTAATTTTTATTTTATTGAAATGAGATGTTCTCTATTGATAGGGAGCCCTGCACTGTATCCATGCAAATCATGTGATATACCGGATAATGAAAATAAACTTTTATACTTAAGCACTGAACATATTTATTCAAGCTCCATTTTGGGGGGTCGAAAATTTATTTGTCCCTCCAAATTAGCTCATATTATTTAAAAGAAGTTTATTTAAGAGCGCCCTAAACTTCGTCGTTCCCAAGAACGAGTTTTTCTACAATCGACCAACTTGGGAAACCACTGTCTTAAGTAGCGTTTTTATTTATTATTTTTTTTTTTTCAAGACCAATGTAGACCTTCCATCGAAGTGAAAGTGGGTGAAGAATCTGGTTAAAAATCTTTATAATTATATGACGTGACTAAGATCATTCATCAACCAATGAGAGTCACCCTTGAAATCTAGAGAGAATTCCATTAATCTTTATCGGCAAGGTTATCTTAAAAACAACAGTCACTTCCGAGATTATCTAACGACTGAAAAAAGTAGTGAATAATTTGTTTAAATTCATGTTAGGAAATTATTCTGGGATATATTTGTTTTCTGTTAAGTAGCTCCTTTCCGTCTGAAACATTGAGCATTTATTGTTCGTTGTCACGGAAATTTGCTGTTCCTTGCGTTGTGTCCTTTGTTACCCTCCATCACATCCCTTTCTCTTCCAACTCCTTCCCCTCGTCCCTCCCTTCCCCCTCCTGCTTTCTGTGGGTCGGCTATTGTGCAATACAGTTTTCCCATCATTTACTTTGTGATTACCATCCTAGCCCTCCTACGTCCCTCTCTCACTCATCCCTCCTCCTATGTTCCATTTCTTTCTTTTTCATATTCCTCGTCATCCTCGTGCTCTTTTCTCGTGTTTTTTGTTCTCCTCTGGTTCTCATACCTATGTTGCCCATCAACGTGTTTACTGTGGCTATAGCGTGAAATATGGAGTCCATTAAGGTGTGAAAGTTTCTTCATTCACCCCAGTATCTTATTGTCATTAGTTGTGAGAAAGAGAGAAATCATCTGATGGTAAAGTTGATGATATAATTACGAAGTGACACTGTTGACCCCTAATCAAATCATAACGCATATTACATTCTCATACAATACGGGAATGCCAGTCGATCATGAAAGATTGCACATTTATTCTAGGTCGCATTTTGGGGCATTAATTCTATTTTAATAGATTTAATGGGATTTTGTGTACATTTTTTAAAAGAAGTAATCAGAATTAAAGATCAAATTTTGCACTGGCTTGTTTTCTGTGATCAGATTTTTTTTTCTTTCCTTTAAAGGTTTTGATGTCTTTCTTAACATATTTGATTTGCCTGGGCCCTGTAGCCGTTGTTGTGGTGGGAATACTCCCAAGACCTTCGACCTGTGATCTTGAACTTTTTTCTTCTTCTTCTTCTTCTTTTAGGAGGAGGTAGTGTACTCCTTCCTGTGCATGCATCTCTCTCTCTCTCTCTCTCTCTCTCTCTCTCTCTCTCGAACGTTGATGCTGTACAACTGGAGGGGGAAATAGATTGTATATATTATGTAGTATATTGAATAAATATGTATCAAGAAAAAAATTTAACTTATGCATAATTTCCATAATTTAACCATTCATGAAAATGAATGCAAATTAGGCAATGAAACTGCTGATATGGGAATGTCACATTAATATAAGAAACATCTGTTTGTATTCTTTGGATATTTTTGCAATATTTTGTAATTCAAATTGTTTATTTCATCATTGTTTAGAATTTTACAACAACAAAAAAAAAAGAGGAAAAAAAAGGTTAATGGTAGGTTTTTTGAGATAACGGTTCAGAAGAACGGGCTGTTCTTATTTTTCGACTCATGCTGTTCATGATATTTTAATCCCTTTAAAATTTGCTAGAAATCACGGTAATACAATGGACCATTTTCTTTGAAGTGAAAAATGTGCCTGTTATCATCATATCCTAAGCCACAACCCTAGTTGGAAAAGCAGGATGCTATAAGCCCAAGGCCTCCAACAGGGAAGGTGTCCCATTGAGGAAAAGGAAATAACGGAAAACTAGAAGAGAAGTTCAAGAACAATAATATTAAAATAAATATTTCATCTATAAACTATAAAAACTTCAAAATAACAAGAGTAAGAAAAACAAGATAGAATAGTGTGCCCGATTGTACCCTCAAGCAAGAAATCTCTAACCCAAGACAGTGGAAGACCATGGTACAGAGGCTATGGCACTATCCAAGACTAGGGAACAAAGGTTTGATTTTGAAGTGTCCTCCTAGAAGAGCTGCTTACCTTAGCTAAAGAGTCTCCTTTACCCTTGCCAAGAGGAAAGTAGCCACTGAACAAATACAGTGCAGTAGTTAACCTCTTGAGAGAAGAAGAATTGTTTGGCAATTTCAGTGTTGTCAAGTGTATAAGGAAAGAGGAGAATGTGTAAAGAATAGGCGAGACTATTCTCCGTAACCAGAGAAAGGGATCCAATGTAGCATTGTCTGGCCAGTCAAACAACACAATAACCCTCTAGAGGTAGTATCTCAACGGGTGGCTGGTGCCTTGGACAACCTACAACCTATGTACTAAGTGTAATTTCGTTATTTTTACAATAAATTCCGAAACATTTAAAGCAAAGAGTAAGAGAGGATCTTTACTTGACTACAAGGAAATTATTTCCTGTTGCTTTTACCGTGAATGCAGTGGGCTCTTTTCCTAATTGCAGCGCCTAGGAAAAGGAGAACACGTCTAGGAAATACCAAACCTCTTAAAGTACCTGGAAAACTAAGCCGTGGTCGTGAAGGCTAATGTTATATGTGAGTTATAACATGATTGAATGTATTACAGGTCTGGATAATTTTAAAGTTATTTCCTTGTTGGTTTTGACGTTGCAAGTAATTTCGGAATCTAAATAAGAAAATAATTACTACAAAACATTTTTGGGTATACATCTTTTCAGTTTTGGGAAAGATTTGGGTTTTGTGCAAAAAGACTATTAGTAGTTCAGTTCAAATAGATCAAATTTGCATGTTAAAAAAATGTGTGACGGTATCGGTTTGGTTTAAAGAAGAGATATCAAATATGCATTGCATACGGTTGTCAAATCTCGTGCTGTAATCGATAGTAAATATAAAACAAATGTTTATTTTTTGTAGCTGTAAGTTAATATTAGTAATTTTTTTTTATTTATTTATTTGTTTATTTATTTATTTATTTATTTATTTATTTTTTTTTTTTTTAAATATGCAGTTGGAAGTCTATAGAGATAAAATATGTTTATATTCATGTCGTTTTTTAACGAATGAAGTATTTTTTTGGGGGGTGGGGGTAGGTGTTTAGAAGCGAGCAAGAAAATTTGCCAGAAATATGCCGATCTTGGTATATTGGTTTAGATTTAGGGCTTTGATATGAGCTCGGCGTTTTGATAACTAGTAATCCCAGAGTTTATCAGCTGTATTGTTGTGTTTGTTAATGTGCGAACGTCATAATAAACATTATTAATGTTGCATTGATAATGAATACCTTGTACAATACTGTAATGTTCACGTCCGTGTAAAAGTTAGAGGCCCTTTTATCTCATTTTTTGGTAAATATTGCAAAAATATGTGCCGTCTTTTATCGTGGTGTGTTATACTAAAGTTTTGTAAATCTTGTTATTTAATTTTACACTGTAATTACTTGAGATTCTGTTATAAGAAAAAAATATTTTTAATAGCAGTTCCTTAGATATTTTTCCATTTTCACATCCTTGTTCGATATTTACAATGCACGCAAGCAACGAACCCCTTTTGTATGTATGTATGTATAATTGTATAGTGGTTGTCATTGTTGCTATGCTTTTATTAGTATTGCTGTTCTATTGATTATTAATGTAGCAATAGTAGGCAACTTTTTTGTTATGATAGTATTATTTCATCTATATGGAAAAAGTTGTTGCACATGTTAGGATAGAAAATTGCGAGGCGGTAGATTAAGAAGAAAGTTTTTCCATTCTACGAGATATCGTGTGGACATAACCCCGAGTGCTGATTTCAGGGACCTTCTGACGCATTCGCTTTATTCGCGTTTCTTGGAAATGTAAGACATTTTTCTGAGGAATGTTACGCTTTTAAGTCTCTCTTGCTCGGCTTTGGGATTTGTGTAAGTACTCGTGGAAGTGTCTTTGTTTTTATCAGTTGTTTTTATCTTTCATACTAATTGAATATTTTATGATTTGAAGGACCACTTCCACAATTCTCATCTTTTTGGATTGTTTTTAAGTATAAAGGAAAATTGTGTTTTGAGCATTGCAGTGCTTTTTCCGGTGTTCAAGATTCAGACAGAAGAACCATGTCATACTAATTAAATATTTTTTTGTTTGAAGGACCACTTCCACAATTTTCATCATTCTGGACAGTCTTTAAGTATAAAGTAAAATTGTATTTTGAGCATAGAAGTGGTTTTCCCTGTATTCAAGATACGTACGGAAGAACCAGATTATTGTCTCTCTCTCTCTCTCTCTCTCTCTCTCTCTCTCTCTCTCTCTCTCTCTCTCAGGTAATGTTGGGCTTTATAAGTACGCAAGTGGAGCATTTTAAGTTATTTGGCATTTTTTGTTGCTATTCGCTTTTATTTATATTTATTGAGATTGCCGTCCTGATTGCATTTCTTGATTAGTTTCATCCACATCATTGTTATCAATACGAAATATCTCAGAGATAACACGTAGTTTTTTTTTTTACCTCGCCTTCTCCTTATAGATGTAGGGCTGTGATAACAGATCGGCGTTTTGATAACTAATATTCCCCGAGTCTATCAGCTGTATTGTTGGGTTTGCTAATGTGCGAACGTCGTAATAAACATTATTAATGTTGCAGCGATAATGAATACCTTTTACAATACTGTAATGTTCACGACCGTATAAAGTTAGAGAGGGACTTTTATCTTATTTTATGGTAAATATTGCAAAAATATGTGCCGTCTTTTAAAGTGGTGTTATACTAAGTATAAGTTTTGTAAATATTATTTACCTTTGCACTGTAATTACTTGAGATTCTGTTACAATAAAAATGATTTTCAATAGCAGTTCCTCAGGTGTTTTGTCTATTTTTACAATCTTGTTCGATATTTACAATGCACGCGAGCAACGAACCCCTTTTGTATGTATGTATGTATAATTGTATAGTGATTGTCAGTGTTACAATGCTTTTATTAGTATTGTTGTCGTATTGATTATTAATGTAGTAATAGTAGGCTACTTTGTTATGATAGTCTTATTTCATCTAAATCGAAAAAGTTGTTGCACATGTTAGGATAGAAAATTGCGAGAAGGTAGATTAGGAAGAAAGTTTTTCCATTCTACGAGATATCGTGTGGACATAACCCTGAGTGCTGATTTCAGGGACCTTCTGACGCATTCGCTTTATTCGCGTTTCTTGGAAATGTAAGACATTTTTCTGAGGAATGTTACGCTTTTAAGTCTCTCTTGCTCGGCTTTCGGATTTGTGTAATTACTCGTGGAAGTGTCTTTGTTTTTATCAGTTGTTTTTGTCTGTCATACTTATTGAATATTTTGTGATCTGAAGGACCACTTCCACAATTCTCATCTTTTTGGACTGTTTTTAAGTATAAAGGAAAATTGTATTTTGAGCATTGCAGTGCTTTTTTCCGGTGTTCAAGATTCAGACAGAAGAACCAATTCTCTCTCTCTCTCTCTCTCTCTCTCTCTCTCTCTCTCTCAGGTAATGTTGGGCTGTATAAGTACGCAAGTGGAGCATTTTAATTTATTTGACATCTTTTGTTGCTATTCGCTTTTATTTATATTTATTGAGATTGCTGTCTTGATTGCATTTCTTGATTAGATTCATCCACATCATTGTTATCAATACGAAATTTCTCAATGATATAGGTCTTTTTTTCCCTTTTTTTTCTTTTTTTTATATAGTTCAATTTATTGTTATTGCCTATCTCGTATTTTATTGTGGCGTTGAATATGACTGCCGTTCAATAATTCAACTTTTTTATAACTTGTTTATTTTCAATTCGCGTGGGGAATAAGTAATTATTTTTTTTTCTTTTAATGCAGCATAGAAATAGGTATTCTACTTGTATATTGTTATGTGTATACACAAAAATAACTTGATCATTGATATTAGAGATAGATTATTAGCTATCATTAACTTTTACTGAACAGGAGAAAATAATCGTAATGTTAAATCTTGTGCATTATTATTATTATTCGACTATTCCTCTTCCCCTGAGTTTGACAGGAAACACACACACACACACACACACACACATATATATATATATATATAAATATATATATATATATGTGTGTGTGTGTGTGTATATGTGTGTGTATAAATATGTATGTGTGTGTGCATAGCTAGACACTTGCTTTTTGTTATATAGTAGGGATTATTATTATTATTATTTTTATTATTAATATTATTATTATTATTAATAGTAGTAGTAGTATTAGTAGTAGTAGTAGTAGTAGTAACATCATTATTCTTAGCCACTAATAAACTCTGATCCTAGAGATTTTGTATTCCTGGGTAATAACATTAAGTGGCAAATCACACCACCTTTTGTGGGGACGTGTAGGTATGAGCGGACAGGTGTGCTGCCGGCCTTCCACGGAACCCACGTTGATGGAGTTGGGCAAGACTCGATAAATACGACCGTGAACTCGGCGAGCTTTTCATTGTTGGTTTATTTTCGGGGCAATTTAAGTTGTATATCACAGTTGCTTATCATTCACATTTCTTGTTTTTCGCGTATGTTCAAGTTATTTATAAAATTCTCGCATTTGATGTATGTTTCAGGCTTTAATTTTAATTATCAATATATTTTGATATTCGATATTTTTGTTATTAAGTTTGCTTTTAGGTAATCGTTGGTGTGAAATCATTTACTAATGGTTTTCTTTTAGTGGGTCATATTTCATCTTTAACTTTGTCGCTATTGTGTATTTTAGTACTAAGTTCATAAATATGCATTGATAGCTTTTAGATTTGAAATTTTTGAATTTTAAATTTTTCGTAGTCATGATTACGTACAGTATACTTATTACTGTAAAGCATTCATTTGCTGTTTATGTATACTAAAGAATTTGATAATTCTTTTTTTTTTAATCGTCCCCTCTCTACATTTAAGCAAAATCATGGAAGCCCTTTTTATATTCAGTAATGTCGTCTGCGAATGCAAATGGCATTTTGCATCTTTGTTCAAAACGTCTGACCCAAAACCAGTAGATTTGCCCCTAGGGACTTCAAGGGTCTGGGTACTAATGGGATATTGGTTGTCCCTTGGATCATACTAATGGATAATGGAGTTACCTCTTAATTTGGATTCCGGCCGAGAGAGAGAGAGAGAGAGAGAGAGAGAGAGAGAGAGAGAGAGAGAGAATATTTTATTATTAAGTGTGGGATTTCACAGATGATCTGTTATATTTTTGCTCGTCAAACCTTCATGTTAAAATTCTCTTCGAACTCGCTCTCTCTCTCTCTCTCTCTCTCTCTCTCTCTCTCTCTCTCTGAGAGATAGATACAAGTAAAGCAGGGTAAGACTGCACTGATTTAATATATTTATGATTTCTAGTAAATGACTGATTTTTCAACATTTTAATCAGTTAAGTTCTTTCTGTGCAGCGAAAAATAAAACATTGTCCTTTTGAAAGGCTTTTCCTACTTTTAATATTCAGATATGAAAAAATGTATATTCGTGTTTTTATCTGTAGAAAGTTACCTTTTTCTAACTGATGGACGATTGTGTATAGCTATCAATAATTCCAGTAGGTGTAAAATATCATAACTAATTCCTTGATACAGTTTTCTTCCACTTAGAGTTCTTGTGCCATCATGAGACATTAAGTTGCCTAGAAAAATACTATCTTTTTCATTCGTCCTTTTCTTTTACTAGAGATCTTGAATGCAATCTTTTCAGCTTTTAAGTTGCTACATTGTTCCATTGATTTTCCCGAGATAATTCCTAATTGAGAAAGAATCCTATTTGAAACAAGCTTTACGATTTTCTAGTAGTTAGACCAGTTATATCATTGGATAAAATAATAGAAATTAATTTTCCCTTTGATCTGTTTGCTTTTGTAAAATGTAATCGTTCATGTTTATGTAAACTAAGCGAACACCCGTCAGAAAACAGTACTTTGTTCAACCCTTATCTGTTAAAGCATAAGGACAGCGTTGAAGTCCTTCATCTGTTTGCTTTAGATGTTAATCAGCTCTTGGGTCTTATCTGGTTCCTGTTATGTCAAAAGTCCCTCGTCTGTCCCTGAAGGAATCGTCTCCCATGAAGGGGGTAGTTGCTCAGGATAAAAGAGAGGGGTGGAAAACGAGTCCTTTCTTCTCCTTCTCCTCATAATCAAAGAATAGGATCGAATAACGCCTCGGAGGATGTACCCCAACAAAGCGTCTCCATAGAGAGCGTAGAGATTCACATCCTATTGGGAACGAGCAGATGGGGGTCGTCGGTTGTTGTGGTTGCCCCTGGTTATGGCTAAGCTGTCATGTTTACGTTAATTAAGAGGTTATATTTATAACTCTCCTGGCTCTCTTGAACTCAAAACGATCTTTGTCTGTTATTATCGTAACCTGTGTAATGTTCAGTGGGACAGCTTTTATGTTCCATTAAGAGTCGTATAATGCTTCTCTCTCTCTCTCTCTCTCTCTCTCTCTCTCTCTCTCTCTCTCATTCAGAAAGTAAAATAAAACTTGACCATTATACTCTCAATGACATCGAGAGAACGATTAGACCACAGTTGAGCAATAACAACAATAATAATAATAATAATAATAATAATAATAATAATAATGATAATAATGATAATAATAATAATAATAATAATAATAATAATAATAATAATAATAATAATAATAATAATAATAATAATAATAATTTCAGCAAAAGCCATATACAAAGTTACAATAGGGGTACAGTGATCTTACATTTATGACATCAGTAAAAAAAGATAAGATATGCAATAATATCGGTAATACAGTACAAACATCAATTAGCAGGTTGACCAGAGAGTTCTAAGGTCTGGGTAATAAAATCACAATAGCATTAACGCTTAAAAGTGATGATAACATGCATATCAGCAAATAAAAGTAGAGAGGGGAAAAAAGAATGGAGATGACAATGATAATTATGCTGGAGCAAAAATTGCCTGGATAATGATAGTACTCTGGAAAAAAAAAATCTAGTCACAGAGCAGGTGGTGGAAATACAGGACTTCCAGACAGCAAAGATATAATATAATAAAACACGTTATCATAACATTACTGGATGTTATCATTGATGTTAGTATTTATATTTAATATTATTTTTTCTCTCTCTCTCTCTCTCTCTCTCTCTCTCTCTCTCTCTCTCAGGAAATAAAATAAAACGACGATTTTCCTCTCTGACATCGAGCGAACGATAGGACCACAGTTGAGCAATCATTGATGTTAGTATTTATATTTAAGATTATTCTATGTTCCTATTCTAGGACTGACTGATTCTCTCTCTCTCTCTCTCTCTCTCTCTCTCTCTCTCTCTCAGGAAATAAAATAAAACGACGATTTTCCTCTCTGACATCGAGCGAACGATAAGACCACAGTTGAGCAATCATTGATGTTAGTATATATATTTAATATTATTCTATGTTCCCATTCTAGGACTGACTGATTCTCTCTCTCTCTCTCTCTCTCTCTCTCTCTCTCTCTCTCAGGAAATAAAATAAAACGACGATTTTCCTCTCTGACATCGAGCGAACGATAAGACCACAGTTGAGCAATCATTGATGTTAGTATATATATTTAATATTATTCTATGTTCCCATTCTAGGACTGACTGATTCTCTCTCTCTCTCTCTCTCTCTCTCTCTCTCTCTCTCTCTCAGGAAATAAAATAAAACGACGATTTTCCTCTCTGACATCGAGCGAACGATAAGACCACAGTTGAGCAATCATTGATGTTAGTATTTATATTTAATATTATTCTATGTTCCTATTCTAGGACTGACTGATTCTCTCTCTCTCTCTCTCTCTCTCTCTCTCTCTCTCAGGAAATAAAATAAAACGACGATTTTCCTCTCTGACATCGAGCGAACGATAAGACCACAGTTGAGCAATCATTGATGTTAGTATATATATTTAATATTATTCTATGTTCCCATTCTAGGACTGACTGATTCTCTCTCTCTCTCTCTCTCTCTCTCTCTCTCTCTCTCTCTCTCAGGAAATAAAATAAAACGACGATTTTCCTCTCTGACATCGAGCGAACGATAAGACCACAGTTGAGCAATCATTGATGTTAGTATTTATATTTAATATTATTCTATGTTCCCATTCTAGGACTGACTGATTCTCTCTCTCTCTCTCTCTCTCTCTCTCTCTCTCTCTCTCAGGAAATAAAATAAAACGACGATTTTCCTCTCTGACATCGAGCGAACGATAAGACCACAGTTGAGCAATCATTGATGTTAGTATTTATATTTAATATTATTCTATGTTCCCATTCTAGGACTGACTGATTCTCTCTCTCTCTCTCTCTCTCTCTCTCTCTCTCTCTCTCAGGAAATAAAATAAAACGACGATTTTCCTCTCTGACATCGAGCGAACGATAAGACCACAGTTGAGCAATCATTGATGTTAGTATTTATATTTAATATTATTCTATGTTCCGATTCTAGGACTGACTGATTCTCTCTCTCTCTCTCTCTCTCTCTCTCTCTCTCTCTCAGGAAATAAAATAAAACGACGATTTTCCTCTCTGACATCGAGCGAACGATAAGACCACAGTTGAGCAATCATTGATGTTAGTATTTATATTTAATATTATTCTATGTTCCCATTCTAGGACTGACTGATTCTCTCTCTCTCTCTCTCTCTCTCTCTCTCTCTCTCTCTCAGGAAATAAAATAAAACGACGATTTTCCTCTCTGACATCGAGCGAACGATAAGACCACAGTTGAGCAACCATTGATGTTAGTATTTATATTTAATATTATTCTATGTTCCCATTCTAGGACTGACTGATTCTCTCTCTCTCTCTCTCTCTCTCTCTCTCTCTCTCTCTCTCTCTCTCTCAGGAAATAAAATAAAACGACGATTTTCCTCTCTGACATCGAGCGAACGATAAGACCACAGTTGAGCAATCATTGATGTTAGTATTTATATTTAATATTATTCTATGTTCCGATTCTAGGACTGACTGATTCTCTCTCTCTCTCTCTCTCTCTCTCTCTCTCTCTCTCTCTCTCTCTGGCAACAGTAGGCTTTTTTCATGGGTGTGCCTATACGGTAATGGACTCCCCAAAGGGAGTTCCACAATGGTGCCTTTTTATTTTGTATTTCACCGTGGATATCTTTTCCTTCTTTGGATGCCCGAATTGTGTTTGTTGATTCTAAGAATATTTTATCGAGACTAAAAAGGAGAAGCAATCACTTTAGAGTGTTGTATATTGACTTAGGAGAAAGGTTTGCTTGTAGGGTAACACACAATTTCATATATGTATGTGTATATATATATATATATATATATAAATATATATATATATATATATATATAGAGAGAGAGAGAGAGAGAGAGAGAGAGAGAGAGAGAGAGAGATTGTTAGAGAAACTTCGCCAAAAATCATTACTGATATATAAATATCTATCTGTTATGCATATTAATTGTATGTATATTTTTCATTATTATTATGGAATTTTTCCATCTACTTCGTTTCCTCTATTTTCACATGAAAGTATTTTGTCCTTTAAGAATGAATGGCTATTGAATATGATAATACTAATAATATTAATATTAATGATATTTTTGTAAACAACATCACCAATAATACTAATAGCAATAAAGATAAATTTAGAGCCGGAGATTTGAGTTCAGTATGGAAATTCCAATTCCTCTAGGTGACGGTTGTTTACATATTATTATGACAATAAAAAAAACAATGACATAATGAAAATAAATTACTTACATTCCGTATAATATCCTAAACTCCCTTTCATTTCCTAAATTCTTTGCACCTCATATAGTCCTCATGTATCTCTATAAAAACAGATAGCCATCAGTATGTTGTGCTAAGGTGCCACCAAACGATGAAGGCGCCCAACTGAATAAGAGGCTGAGATTTCATCAAAACTACCTAATGACGCGTTAAGACTTCTTTGACAGCGACCCTGGCCTTTCATTGCCGTCCTTCACTGCCACAAAACGCCCCCCCCCCCCCCACTTCAGATCAGCCCACTAGGAGAATCGGTCATGATGAATCGCATCTCGAGAGGCGATTTGTCGATGGTTTACGACCATTATAAACATCCCTCTTTTACGCCTTCGCTCTTCGTTTCTCTATTATGAATCATTCCGGAGTTCGTCCTCGTCACCCACAATGCTTCCTTCCGAGGAGGTGGTAACATAACGCCTCGTCTGGACGTCAATGGGAGAGTCGTGGCCCAATGACACTTTTTATTGATTACTGATTTGGATAACTTGTGTGGGACGCCTTCTGCAACATGTCATATATAATGTTAGTAGTCCTATACAATATATATATATGTATACTGTATATGTCTATACGTATATATATATATATATATATATACTGTATATATATATATATATATGTGTGTGTGTGGATATATATAATTTATATATATATATATATATATATGTATATATATAGATGTAAACACACACATATAGGTATTATATATATATATATATATATGTATATTATATATATTATATATATATTATATATATATATATATATGTATATATATATATATATATGTGTGTGTGTGTGTATGTGTGTGTGTGTTGCGAGAAGTATTTATTATTTATCAAAGAAATCGGAAATATTTACATATTTACATAATAAACTTGCATCATTTACATAACAGCACGTAAACAGTTAAATTATAAAGGAATTATTACTAAATTATATTAACTGAAATATGTAATTATATCAAATGCCACCTTCATATTCTGATAAGAATCTTATATTTTACAATACTGTAGATTAAGGTTAATCTCTTGACTCATTTAATGTGATAGGCTATTATTTTCCCTTTAGCTATCCTATAATAAATATTATAGCTTACTCGATATTAATATTTAAATATTACAGCCTACTCTATTGATGCGTTTATGGCAAAGTTGACTTGACTCCTATATAAGGGAAAGGCTTATCATGAATATTATAAATGTTATATATATATATAATATATAAGTAATTATATATCTATATATTCTATATATATAGATCAATGGATATATTCATATATATGTAATTTTATATATATATATATATATATATATATAAATGGATATTATATATATATATATATATATATATATGTATAATACAGTATATGTAAATGGATATACATGTATATATATATATATATATATAGATAGATAGATAGATATATATGTATATGTGTGTGTATGTATATGTAATCACGCACATGTACAGTATATATTTAATTACTTCTAGTAAATATGTGTACGGGGTTTGCTCAAAGGGCTGTTATTTATTTAAAAAAGGATCACACACTTGCGTGCGTTTATGCATAATGTTTTATGCTAAATGAATATCTCAAAACTTTTGAAAAAGTGCTAAATGTATAAAAGGGAACGCAGAGGGGTTCCATTTTTCCCCGTCGACAATCCATTAATGAGACAATAGAAGAAGGGGCGACAACGATGAATGAATACCAAATGTTTTCTGTTTCGTAAAATAGGGAAAGAAAAGCAAAGCATTTACGCGACATCAGTTGACAGTCGCCTTTGCCCATTATACCTTTATTTTTTGGACCCTCATTTATATACATATTGTTTATTACATTAGTTCTGTTTATTTTTATTTAGTGTATGTATATATATATATATATATATACATATATATATATATATATATATATACTCGTGAGCCATATTTGGATGAGATCATGGTGAGTGGTAGATTGAGAGGGTTTAGGCATCCTCTTCGCACACTCCCAGAGAGATTAGTTCACCAAATTTTTAGCTAGGCCCCACCAGGCAATAGATAAGTTGGAAGAACCAGACCTACATGGCTGAGGACTATGAATAGTGTAGTAGGAGAGGATGAGTGGAGTGGTATTGATTTAAAAGCTGAAAATAGAGACGACTGGCGAAATCTAACTGAGGCCCTTTGCGTCAATAGTCTTGGTAGGTGATGATGATGATGATAATGATGATGACGATGATATATATACACATATATATGTATGTATTTGTTACCATAAAGAGGCCTACCATACGCAAATGAATTGCTGTACCAGTGGTTGAACTTTCCAAATATGGACTGTGGAGTTGTCACAGTCTTTACGGCATTAGTCAAGGTCGATCTGCAACCAACCAAGGTCACTTTTTACCACTAATATGTGTATCCTAATAGCCAAGATGACCTCTTTAATTTATCCAACTTTTCAAATCTTGTAAGTCAGCTTATCACTACATTACTATTGATGAGAGAGAGAGAGAGAGAGAGAGAGAGAGAGAGAGAGAGAGAGAGGAATCCGAAGAAACGTTTATTTTATCGTGTTACGTGCCTATCCACACGAACCACTCTTGTGCTGGTGCGACCCCGCCCACAGAAGTTGAACGTTTCTTTACTTTTCCTTGGATTCACAGGCTTTTAGATATAAGCAAATTCAAAGGTGTGAAGAAGTCTTAAAAAGTCTAGTGGTTATTATGGCTAGGATAAAACTCTCTCTCTCTCTCTCTCTCTCTCTCTCTCTCTCTCTCTCTCTCTCTCTTTTGTAGCGTTTTTGGTAATGTACCTTGCTAGCAATGCTAAGGTATTGGGTTCGGATTCAGCGTTGTAGTTGTATCGTCAGGAAAAAAATATCCGCAATCGCTTAGTTAAGATTTTCAAGAGTCTCTTTGTTCATTTTAGACTGTCTTACTTTAACCTCTTGCGTTGGCAGCCCGTCACTTGTTTACATATGGCTTTTATAATGAAATCAAAGAGAAGTACACTTTAACGGGTAACTTTTAATATTTAATTTTCTGTTTCTGAATAATAAGTTTCGTCGAAGTCTGTTACTGGGATGTGTAATGTCTGAATCGTAGTGCCCATCACTAACAGACTACAGTTTATAATTGTGCATTGTGGTTCTTCATGTACCTCATCTGACAAACTTATTATGCAGTCCGGGTCGGCGACTTAGTCGTCTGAAATAGCTATATAATCAATATCAGACTGCGGGTCTTACGTCATAAAACTACCATTTATTTCAACTTTTTCACATTTTTTTCTTTTTTTTTTGTTCATCATTGTCTTCATCTAAAAAGTATTTACCAAGAGTAAACACCATTGATATGTAATCAGGTAATTCGTATGAATTCACAAATTCTTTTACTTCCTGAACTTCACGAAAAGTGAATGACTGTTTCTTCTTCTGAACAATGATAGTCTTCGGGAAAATAATTTTGGATATATAATGATGCTGATTACAGCCACTCATATTATCACAAGTATGTATATGCTCACTATGAAATATTGAAATGGAGAAATAATGAACTCAAGTGAAGGATAATGGCTTACCGCACAGAGATCATAGAATGCTTAATTCGCATAATCATGGTTGAAACTTGCCCTTTACGAGTTTTGCAGAGATGCAGATATATGTTAAAGATTTCATTGTTTATCATAGGCGATCACATTTCTACATAGCAAATTATTTGAAAGCGAAGAATCTGCCGTTGTAAATATTTGGTTGAAAACACTTAGTATCGTAGGCTACTTGTTTACCATATCTATTAGCAATAAAAGCTATGTATGAACATCTAATATTAATGAGGTAATTAATCTCAGGCATAATGATCATGAACTTCGCTTGTAAGATATTTGATCGATTTATATTCATGCCATTATAAATTACTTACGGTACATTATGATCTAAACAGGATATTAAACAGTATTTAACAATAATAGATGTTTAATTCTATCTCAATTTATTCCTTAAGATTCTTGTATGTTTTTTTATATTCATATATGTGATAAAAAGTGCTAGATAATGGGGTTTACTTTGTGTAGTTGATATATGATATATATTTGCTAATTTCCTTATTTATTTTAATGTATTTATTGATACAAAATTGCATCCAGTGTTTTATTTAACATAAACGCACGCTTGTATATATATATATATATATATCTATATATATGTATGTATATATATATGTATATATATACATACATATATATATATATATATATTGTATATATATATATATGTATATATATACATACATATATATAAATATATATATATATATATACATATACATATATATACATATATATATATATATATGTATATATATATATATATATGTATATATATATATATATATATATATCATCTCCTACGCCTATGAACGCAAACGGCCTCTGTTAGATTTCACCAGTCGTTTCTATCTTGAGCTTTTAAATCATCATCATCTACTTCACGTTTCATAGTCCTCAGCCATGTGGGCCTGGGTCATCTAACTCTTCTAGTGCCTTGTGGAGCCCAGTCCAAAGTTTCGTGAACTAATCTCTCTTGGGGAGTGCGAAGAGCATGTCCAAACCATCTCCATCTACCCCTCACCATAATCTCATCCACATATGGAACTCTGGTAATATCTCTTATATTTTCATTTCTAACCCTATCCTGCCATTTAACTCCCAATATTCTTCTGAGGGCTTTGTTCTCAAATCTACAAAATTAGTTGGATATTGTTTCATTGTCATGCCATGACTCATGTCCATACAGTGTCACCGACATATAATTGTATATATATATATATATATATATATAGTATATGTGTGTATGTGTGTGTCTCTGTATGAGAAGTATTTTTTATTTATCCCAGAAATCAGAAGTATTTACATATTTACATAATAAACATACAGCATTTATGTAACAGTACATAATCAGTCAAATTAGATAGGAAATATTTTCCTAATATAGTAACTGAATTATGTAATTAAATCAAATGTTACCGCCATGTTTTGATAATAATCTTACATTATTGTATTTGATTGTGAAAGGGTTTACAAATAATTATTTCTTTTTATTTAACAAATATATTTCCTTACAAAAACACATCTGAAACAATATAATTAACAACAATTAATATGAGAAATTTTTCAAAATAAGTCGTGGAGAATAGCTACAGACACACCACAGATGTGGAATTCACCACATCCGTATACAAAAAGGAAAGGCTGTCCCGTAGAATTTTTTAGTCAACATAGTAGACGAAAATTTTGCACTTTGGTTACACTACCAAAGACTTGGATGGGAAGAAGGAGGAAACACATGGGCCCGTCCATGAATAGAAGAATGAGATGGGATCTATTCACAAGCAGTAGATTAGGTAAGTAGTTATTAGCCGATCGTTGCGGATTGCAGCTAGGGTGGAGAATGATATTAAGAGTAGTAAAGAAAAACTGATTTGGGGGTGTTAGAGTCCGTCATAGCATAAGTAGCCTATACCATAACAACGGTAGGTCCTCGACGAGGTAATCAACATCCTACTGGATTGAAACCCTTCAAAAGATATTCAAAATTTATTCTCTCTCACGGACATAAAATATGTTTGTGAACAATTAGGAAATTTAGGTTATTTTGGTTTGGTTGTAGATTTACAGGCAGTTGATCTGGTCTTAAGTACTTTTATGGGTAACGTTCTAATAGGTATGAAGTTTACTCAGAACTTTATTGAAAGGCCATAATTTGGATTTTCTTTTAAAATCCTTTCCGGTTTCAAAACAATCACAAATCCATTGACCCTCTTCATTATTATCACATCAATTAAAAGTTTCGTTTATTTCAGAGGATGTTTCAACTGAAGTTTTTAAAAATAATAATTTATAATATTCAGTGCTCTAAAAGGATTGACATTAAGAAACAAAAGTAGAACATTCAATAAGTATCTTGAGATGAGACTTCTCTCCTTAGCCATTCTTCCATGGAAGTTCAATGATCCAAGGTGTCGACGTTTAAAGGCCACGTGTCTGCGGATTGACCAACTCAACGTTTTTAGTGTTGGGTGATCAGGCAAATTAACTTGCAGTTCAACTAAAGTTATGCATATGAAACTCGATTTCAAGTGATTCTCTCTCTCTCTCTCTCTCTCTCTCTCTCTCTCTATATATATTATATATATATATATATATTCGAGTCTCGAACTTGATGAGAAGGAACATATGGGGGCGCTACTATATGTCGCTGCTAGGCTGAACAGAGGAAGCCATGAGTTAGGTACCTAGTTTGTCAGCCGACTGTTGAGGGTCGCAACTAGTGTGGAGAGAGAAGAAGAGCATAAAACAGACATTTCTGTCTCCGTTATCGTACTTGAATACCATGAAAAAACGGGAGGGGTTTTGACGGGGTAATCCTCATCTTACAGGGGTAAACTGTTCAAAAGACCTCTCTCTCTCTCTCTCTCTCTCTCTCTCTCTCTCTCTCTCTCTCTAACATTCCACTCCTCAAAAGGGAAAAGAGAAATGATCTGAACAAAGATAAATAAATCAGCGGACGGGGTTGAGTTGTCAAACAATTGCTCGTTTTTTAAGGGGTAAGAGGAACGGGTAGAGAGAGAGAGAGAGAGAGAGAGAGAGAGATTGAGAGAGAGAAGTTGCTATTATGTGGATGGAGGTAGAAAGGATAAAGTCTTAATGTTTACCATTTCCATAACAAAGCTACCCTGGGTCGACCGGACCATTTTTTGAACCGTCTCCTTCAAGAAAATCCTGTATATATATATTTTTTCTTTTGGGGGTATTATCAGTGTTGATGTCCATGGCACTGCTTCTTTCGTAAGTCTTCCTCATTGAGGGTTATGAATAATGGTGGCATTTTTATGTACTTTATTTTTGAGGAATGGATATTAATGTACTCTTTGTTTATGTAATATATGCTGTTTTCTTAATTGCGGTTATTCATCGTTGGAATAAATTTTGATGATATTGGTAGTGATAACAATATTTATACTAAAAAACATCAACTTTAATAAGGATGACTATAATAGTAGTAGTCAGGTTTTGTTATATATGTATCTATCTATCTATCTATCTCTATATATATATATATATATACATTAGTTGAAATATAGTAACTATAATCCATGAAGTAGTTTGACTCTTCAATACACGTATAGTACTCCAATCCAATCCTCTTACGCTAAAGAAAGCGGTAATTGTAACTGCAGTAGTAGTAATTGAAATGGTACTTGAACCAAAATGTTTTTTTGGAAAGGAGCTGACTTTTGGAAAGAATGTTTCATTGTAAATAGCTTCTTATTAACCATAGTTTAAGATAGGGTATTATAGTGTTTTAGGTACTGTAAATCTGCCAATTACAGGTTCGACTTCATTTCTTGTCCTTATAACACTTTACCGTATTTCTAACCTTTTTCAGAGAACTCAGAAGGTTTTTTTGCAACAATTAAGGGCTCATTTGATTTTTATGTGAAATTGTCCAAAACTCTTGTCCTATATCTTGTTTCACGGAATAGTCCATTAGATATAACGGGGTATATTATTAAGTTATAAAAAGTAATTTCTTTGTTTTTAGGTTGAACTTCGTTATTAGAATCCTCTCATTCCTCTTTTATCTTTATACCTTTTCCTTTTTAGGGGAAACTTCAACAAATAATTCCATAGTAATATCGTGCACACCCCTATTGTAATTCCAATGTATATTATTTCATGAAACGTAAGTCGAGCCCGAGTCTATAGTAATGTGCTCACTGCCTTTGAATTTAAACGTATCCAATATTGTCCTCTAATAACCATGATTTTAAAAAAGTAGACCCTCGAAAGAAGACAGTATACCCTCATCATAATTACAATTTAGATCATTTCGGTGAGAGGTTCGGGGTAGGGGGATGCTGGTGCTTCCTGGCTTTTTCTTGTAATCGATGCTTCCACTTTATGGATAGGGTCGCAGCGGGAGCTAATGTGTTGCTATGTATATATTTATGAGCCATATCCGCTTCCTATATTTTTCTTTTCACTTTTTCTTTTGGAGGTACTAGCAACAGCTTGGAATTTGGTTATGGTGTAGTTATGTTTTGTATATTCATGCGTGCATTTTTTTTTTTTTTTTAATAGCAATTGTTTGATTGTTTTATACCTCTTAAGGTTGACATTTTGTTTTGATATAAGACCATTGTACTTTTTTATGTGTATAGTAAATTCATTTGTATATATAATTGTAATTTTCTAAGAAATGGTGATGTAAACGAGGAGGGAACCGTAATATTTCTTGCCAAAACTCGATGTGTGTATATACATTCGTTAGTATTAATATATATATATATATATATATATATATATATAGTTTTTTAATTACGTTTCTTTTTAATTTTTTTAGGATACCTAATTTCAAGTATGTTCACTTAGATATTATTTATAGATTAACTTTTTTTTTTTTTCATTTTCGGAGTATTTCCTAATTTTTCTACAGTATCTTCTTCCTGGGGCCATTTAATGATTTTCAGCATTTCGAAGCCTTTATATCTTGATAACTTTATAGATGTAATACGAAATATAATTTGCTAGTTTTCCTCTTTTGGATTAGAATTTAGTTTTAGCAGTTCTCTCTCTCTCTCTCTCTCTCTCTCGTCTCTCTCTCACTCTGTGTAGTAGGTGATTCTAATAATTCTACGTTATTTTCAATACAGAAAGAGACAAAATACAACCAGTTCTCAAAATCATATTTTTGTACATTGAAGAAATTTTAACCCTGTTTAGCCATTGCCCAACGTAAGCTTCTTATCAATAGCATTAGAACTATGTTTCTTGGAGAGTACCTTTTCCAGTATAAGCCAGACATCTTGATGTTGCTCATTTATTTTCTGTCATTTTTTTGAGAGATAACGGAGAGATTTATTGTCTTTTTTTTCATCATTCATTTTAGAGGGTTATTGATATTGCGTTCCCAATCCATATATATATATATATATATAGTATGTGATCCACGTTGTTGTTCTTTGTGCAATACCATGATTTAGCTTCTCTTATTTATCTGTTTGGGATCGATTTTTCTGGGGTTTCTCACTTTAGCCAGATGATAACAAATATAAGAAACTTTCGTGATATCATGACATTGAGGATATTTTAAATTTTCTAAAATTATTTTTAACTTCAGCAGATTGATATCAAAGGAGGTCCTTAATCCGTTATTTAGAAAATTAATTTTCCTTGAAATGGGTTCTCTATTATTATTATTATTATTATTATTGTTGTTGTTGTTGTTGTTGTTGTTGTTGTTGTTGTTACTTCTACTACTAGCTAAGCTACGGCTCTAGTTGGAAAAAGGCTGATGCTAAGCCAAAGGGCTGCAATAGGAAAAATTGCTTAGCGAGGAAAGAAAATAAATAAACTATATATGAGAATTAATGAATAAAGAATGTAGAATATATCAAGACCAGTAAAAACAGTAAATTAGAGATTTCTTGATAATTATATATGTTATATAGGCTAATTGATGAAGTCAGATTTGTGTCCCCCTCTTTAACAAAACAAAATAAAAACACATTATCTGCAAATTTTAATGTTATCATTTTGCTCTAATTAGAGAGTATTTACTTGGAATCAAATCCTTGGTGTATCCATCACCTTTAACGAGGCATTTCTTCGCCTCCGATATAACCAGGCTGTAAAGTTTATAGCCTCCCTCCTCAGCTCAAGTCACTGGATATGTGGAACAGGATTCTTCGAACTGGGGCCTCCTTTTTGTCCTCTTTGGAACCTGCTGGCTTCCAGAATACGGCCGGGCTTGGGGAGTAATGACCAGGGGTACTTCAAAGGGGCTCAAATTAGCCAAATTGAATGAGTATGACCTGCCAGAATTTACCTTTTTGTTTTTGAAGATAGCTTTTAAGTAGGTAGTTACTCCTTTAAATAGTAACAAGAATACCAAGACAGAGTACAATACACAATTGAAAACTAGATAAGGATGACTCCTACAGGCTGGATGTTCTTTATATGTTGACAAACTTTGACATGCAGACTTTGGGCGTGGCGGTTCCTTTTGGTTGTATATTCCTCCTTTTTTTCCAGCAATTATCAAAAGGTCCTATTTGATCCTTTTACTTGGCCTTTATCCACGTATCCTCACGGATTGGACCTCACATATACCGGTCTTCTCTGGACGAGCCCCTGTTTTTTTTTTTTTTTACCTCTAAAGGGGAAGAAGGCGGCCAGTTCAAGGCTATTTAGAGAGTGGAGAGAGAGAGAGAGAGAGAGAGAGAGAGAGAGAGAATGTGCATGGATATTAGGCTACTTGCATCAAGTCACAAACTGGCCCTATAACAGCGAGTTACCAAACTGACGCTATAACACCGACAGTCACAAACTAGCACTATCACAGCGAAATTCACAATCTAGAATATGGTAGCGAAATTCACAATCTAGCGTAATAACAGTGAAAGTCACAAACTAGCACTATAACCGCGAAAGTCACAAACTGGCACAATAATAGCAAGTCACAAACTGGCACTATAACAACGAAAGTCATTAACAGACCACTATAACAGCGAAAGTCACAAACTAGCACTATAACAGCAAAATTCACAAACAAGCATTACACCTGTATAACAGCGTAAGTCTCAAACTAGCACTACTGTATAACAGCGAAAATCATAAAGTGGCCCTATAACAGCGAAAGTCACAAACTAGCACTGTAACAGCGAAAAGTCACTAAGAGGCCCTATAACAGCGAAAGTCACAACTAGCACTGCAACAGCGAAAAGTCACAAAGTGGCCCTATAACAGCGAAAGCTACAAAAGGTCCCTATAACAGCAAAAGTCCATAAAGTGACTGATAGTGAAAGTCATAAAGTGACTGATAGTGAAAGTCACATGCTGGCACTATGATAGGCAAAGTCACAAATTGGCGTTATAACAGCTAAAGTAAAAAACTGACAGCATAACAGAGAAAGTTACAAACTAGCACTATCACAGCGAAAGTCATAAAGTGGTCCTATAACAGCGAAAGTCACAAACTGGCACTAAAACAGCTAAAGTCACAAACTGGCACTATAACAGCGAAAGTTGCAAACTGGTCCTTTAACACGAAAAGTCACAAACTGGCCCAATAACACGGAAAGTCACAAACTGGTCCAATAACACGGAAAATCACAAATTGGCCCTATTACAGCAAAAGTCACAAACTGGCACTATAACAGAGAAAGTCATAAACTGGCCCAATAGCATGTAAAGTGATAAACTAGCATAATAACGGTAAAAGTCACAAACTGACAATATAACAGCAAAGTCACAAACTGACACTGTAACAGCGAAATTCACAGACTGGCCCAATAACACAGAAAGTCACAAAACTGGCCTAATAACATCGAAAGTCACAAACTGGCACTCTAACAGTGAAAAGTCACAAATTGGCACTATGACAGCAAAAGTCACAAACTGGCACTATAACAGTGAAAGTTACAAACTGGCCCAATAACATGGAAATTCACAAACTGGCACAGTAACAGTGAAAGTCACAAACTGGCACTATAACAGTGAAGTCACAAACTGGCATCATGATAGCGAAAGTCACAGATTGGTCACAGAAAGTCACAAACTGTCACTATAACAGCAAAAGTAAAAAAGGGACCCTATAATAACGAAACTCACATACTGGCACTATAATAGGGAAAGTCACAAACTTATCGATATAAGATACTCAATGAATTTTTTCTATTTCTGATATAATTCTCAGAAGTTCTACTCCAAGTTATTTCTATCCTTATCAATAAAAAGGGAATTTTGTATGAATTGCAATTGATATTAAATTGAAAACTATGGTACTGACTTTTTTGAATACATGTAAAATAAATAAGCCTTATTTTTGCACCTTGGTAAGTGACAACTTTACCTGTCCTCTGCCACTTTTCAAGAGGTGCATGACATACTTTCATACATAAACCTTCAATTAGATATATGTGTATTTTAGGTTATTTTTATATTTAGAAAATATTAATTCTAAAGCAATCTCACATAACTGAATTTTAGGTAAGGTGTATGAATTAAAAGAAAGTACCTGATATTTTACGGAATGTGACTATTGGGCGACCCCGTCTGGGCGCTGCCTTTTGGGCACGGCTATTTGGCACCAGCTGACAGTTTGGCACGGCCATTTGGGCGCCATCCGATTTGGCACCAGCCGGGCGTTTTAACAAGTTTTAAAACTTTTATTGAAAAGTAAAAACAGGCACTTAAAAATGGTAAAACAAGCACATAAAAATGTAAAAAAAAAAAATTAAAACTTTATTTAGTTCATTTGGTAATTATGCGCAAGGCTTCTCAAGTACTCAACAGCATCGATGTTTTCAAATCTAAGAACAGTTTCATGTGTTCTTCTGTCTGCATCTCTATACTTTTATAGTTTTTGTGGTGGTTCATGACCAGCCCGTAATATTTCATAATATGCATCTCTACCTTTCTCCATTTTACGCAGGCCATTTTAGTTTCTTGCCCTTCTTATTCCTTGACCGCAACCCTGGGGCAGACATAATAGCCCCGATATAATTTATCCTTATGCATGTCTCTGAGCGTCGTCAGGGAATCCCTAGGCTTAGGATTACAAAACGGTTTCTTGGGGATTGGGGCGTCTCTGCTCTTTTTTGTGGTATCCTGATGTTTAGTCTCTTTGTGTTGAGGTTGCTGGCGTGTAGGGTGAAGTTTTTAGGAAGAGAACGTTTACCGCTGTTTCTTGTAAACTAGGAAAGATTCTAAGAAACCATTCTTATTATACAACAAGGCCAATAACATTAAATTCAAATACGTTTAAAACTAACATAAATTTGAAAAAAATCACCAGATAAAAATTCATTATATATATATATATATATATGTGTGTGTGTGTGTGTGTGTTATGTGTGTATAAAGTATATGTATATATATATATATATACATGTATATATATATATATATATATATATATACATGTATATATATATATATATATATCTATATCATCTTCATCCGCTACAAAGGCCTCAGGACGTGTCCACCACTTGTGTCTGTTTATGGTCTTTCTGTGCCAGTCCACGCCCGCAAACATACCTAGTTCGTCGATCCATCGTCTTCTCTTCCTTCCCCCTGCTTCTTTTACAATCTCTAGGGATCCATTCTGTTATTTTTAATGTCCATGTATTGTCTGTCCTTCTCATTATATGTCCTGCCCATGTCTATTTCTTTTTCTTCCAAGTTGTTAGAATATCCTCTACTTTAGTTTGCTCTCATCCTTCGCACTCTCGCATCCATGAGCAACATATATGTGTGAATGTAGTAGAGAGAGAGAGAGAGAGAGAGAGAGAGAGAGAGAGAGAGCTTTTGAGAAGACTCATTATTAGTGCAAGGTCGGAGTTTAAAATATTGTTATGGGCGAAGCGTATGGCACGAAACACCTGAGAATAAGCCATATCAGTGGTAGGCCTACAGTAGCTAATATTCAGCGAGACTTTTACGATGACAGTCATGGGCCCCGAAACGTCGATAAAATCTTGGTGGTCAGCGAGGTGTGTTGATTATGAAGGCAGGAAAGCATGGAAAGCGAGAACGACATTCTCTCTCTCTCTCTCTCTCTCTCTCTCTCTCTCTCTCAATATATATATATATATATATATATATTATAAACCATAGCGGTTAACTCCATCGTTTGCTTTAATTTTTATACAGGCTAATACTTGTCCTGTTTGACACACACACACACATTTATAATATATACATATATATATATATATATATATATTTATAGATGTGTGTTCAAATAGAGAGAGAGAGAGAGAGAGAGAGAGAGAGAGAGAGAGAGAGAGAGAATATTCATTTGGAAGTTCATATGTACTGTAGTCTTTTCATTTCGCATATAGGCGTCTTGTGCCTCTTTTAATGTAACAGGACATTAAAGCTATTATTTATGTTGTACATTTTCCGCTCTTCCTTGAATTTCGCTTTTGAAGTACACCACTGTATCTGCTAACTTGCTCAGAAATTTGTATTGTCTCTTTAGTCTGGATTTTTGTCTTTAGGGTTGGAATGTCTTTGGTGTTTTAGAAAGAGAAACTCGCTTATAATAATGTTTTCCTATTTTTCTGTAGTTACCATATTTGTTTTTCTCCTTCATTAAGCTGTTGCTTAAAGCAATTAATGTAATTTTCCATTTCTAATGCTATATTTTATAGCATTTCTTGTCCATCTAATTACTATTCTTCCAACTCATTCACCTCCTTGCATTCTACCTTCAGAAGCATTGATGGGGAAGCCAAATCAAAGGTTATTTACGCGAGTAAAATAACGAAAACATGTTTGAAGTTCGAACTTGTTGCAATTGTTTTTCTTTCGAACAGGTTGATATAACTCGTTTCAAAATTTATATGACATTCATTTAACGACATTATTGATCTTGGTATATTTCTGGATTTTTTTATTTTTATTTTTATTTCTCGTTGTTTATTTGTTACTAATCCATTTTCTATCTGCACTTGGCTGCTTTCCTTGTTGGAGCCCGTAGAGTTATTGCAATTTGCTTTTTCAATTATGGCTTCAACTTGGTTAATAATGATGATGGTAATAATAGAAGTAATATTGATAATATTGATTTTATATTTTAATTAAAATTTGATTAAAAGGTCTCTCTCTCTCTCTCTCTCTCTCTCTCTCTCTCTCTCTCTCTAGTTAACCTTCCAATTTCCAAGTTTAAATTACAAGAATATTATTAAATTTGTTACTCATTTTGTTAACATTGAAAAAAAGCTGGTAATTTTGCATAGTCAATGGTAGCATATTATTACTCCTCACATATCTACAGCTTTTCGTATTATATCAACATTTATCAGTACATTTATGGCAAAGTATTGATCAAAGCTTGACATATGTAAGATAAGTAATGAAAAGAGACGATAGTGTATATTGTAATTATGCTTGGACTTTGAATTATGTTAGGGGATTCAGATGAAGGAAAAGATGGAGGTCCTCTGCCAAAGGGTGGGGTTCAGTTCACAGGGAAGAGGAAGATGTTTCGTGTTGCCAGAGAGAGAACAATCATGTGCTTGCCTTGGGCATGTTGACCTTTGCGTGCATGTGGCAAGTGCACAATGTATGTTTGATTGAGGGAGAGAGAGAGAACTGAATATCAGTAAAGCATGTGCATGCAGCAGTTTGTGTGTGTGTGTGAGAGAAAGAGAGAGAGAGAGAGAGAGAGAGAGAGAGAGAGAGAGAGAGAGAGAGTGCGTGTGAATATTGTAAAAGCTGTAGTACCCGATACAGGCTATTCCCTGAATTGCAGATGATTTATACTAAGCAAACATATTTAACTTACTCCTAATCCAATGTCATTCCTGCTC
>NC_090745.1:83388915-83391415 GCF_036898095.1 Palaemon carinicauda
CGAGAATCAAGCAGATCTCTTTCCATTAATGAGCTGGGTAATCATTGACCCGTCCTGCTCTCGTGTCGAGATCATGCGTGGCATTGCATGGCAATTGGGGACTTGGTGACAGGTCATCTCGTTAGAGGTATACTATTTATGTGAGAGGACTTGGGCATTTTTCTCGTTGTCAAGACGCCATGGGCTTTGAAGCACCGCTTGTGCTTATCATTCGTATTATTTATAATTCGGACCTGCATCAGTTCCTAATGAGTGAGAGGAAATGGGTTTTCACTCTGTAAGCTGGCTTTTACAGAGATGAATGCCCAAGAGTAAAAGTAATCCAAAAATAAATAAAATGTATCAGGGAGAAGGGAAGTAATCTGCAATAATCTATACGTGAAAATTACAGTAGAAGGAATATAACAAATTGCGTATAAATAGCTATATGGTTATGAATATGAACATTTTATGAATAAAGGAAAGACATGGATGAATAATAAGCATCTGTTAACGTTCCGAACGAGAGAGAGAGAGAGAGAGAGAGAGAGAGAGAGAGAGAGAGAGAGAGAGAGCGAGAGAGAGATGATCCCAGGCATCCTAAGCAGTCGCTGAACAAAGTTTTAACGAATGTTACATTCCCCTCTACTCCTCCTCCTCCCCACCTTCCACCCCTTATAATGCTGACTTTAGTGACAGCCAACTTGGACAATCAAGCACGTATTAGCATCAGCCTAATGAGGGAGAACTTCTGATGACCCACCGACCCCCCAAAAAAAAGTATTTTTCGGTCTTTCCGGACAAAAGGGAAATGAATTTTTAGCTGAGGGAAAAACGATTTAAGAATTATTTCACGGAGGATTTGTTGGATGGGATGGAGTCCCTACGCATGGAAGGGGGGGGGGCGTTGATGAAACGCATTGATTAACAGTAGGGAAACGCTATATGTTATTCTAGGTTTGTTTATTAAGGACAGTGTATTTGGAGTATCCATAGAAGGACATTTAGGCAGAAATGGCAGGCCTGTCCGATAATAATAATAATAATAATAATGATAATAATAATAATAATGATTGTAGAAGAAGAAGAAGAAGAAGAAGAAGAAGAAGAAGAAGAAGAAGAAGAAGAGGATGGAATGAAAAATATGGAGCCAGAAAAATTAATTTAGAGATTTATAGTAAAACGAGGTGAATTTGATCTTAGGTGGAAGTGAAGTGGGATAAGAAAGATGCAGGCTAACAAATTGACTCAATTAACATAATGACAAAAAAGGGGTCGATCATCGTAATGAAAAACAATAAGAAAGGAAGGAAACAAGTTTTCTGAGATGACGGAGGCGACGATGATGATGATGATTTAGTTGAAAATGATGACGGATGAGTCGTAAGGAAAGTGAATTAACTCCTTATTATGAAATACCGCTGGAGATGCAGTGCAGGTGGAAAAATAAATTGAATTTCTTAAAAATGAAGATTATAAAGTTCTTTCTATCCTGGAGAAATTGGCGTTTGTCGCAGGAACACTTTTTACAATCTAAAGTGGAGGTTGCGTAGAGCTGCGTAATTTATGGTTTTTACTTCTTAACCTTCTACCTTTCCTCTTGTGAGATTGCGTAGAGCTCCGTATTAAGGCTCTTTTACTTCTCAAACTTACTACTTTACCTCTTGTGAGGTTGCGTAGAGCTGCGTATTTAGGTTCTTTTACTTCTTAGCATTCTACTTATCTCTTATGAGGTTGCGTAGAGCTGCGTATTAAGGCTTTTACTTTTCAACTTTCTACTTTACCTCTTGTGAGGTTGCGTAGAGCTGCGTATGTAGGTTTCTTTACTTCTTAACCTTTTATCTTACCTCTTGTGAGGTTGCGTAGAGCTGCGTATTTAGGTTCTTTTACTTCTTAGCATTCTACTTTATCTCTTATGAGTTGCGTAGAGCTGCGTATTAAGGCTTTTACTTCTCAACTTTCTACTTTACCTCTTGTGAGTTTGCATAGAGCTGCGTATTTGGGTTCTTTTACTTCTTGACCCTTTACTTTACGTCTTGTGAGGTTGCGTATTGCTGCATATTTACGTTCTTTTACTTCTTAGCCTTCTACTTTACCTCTTGTGAGTTTGCGTAGAGCTGCGTATTTAGGTTCTTTTACTTCTAACCTTCTACCTTACCTCTTGTGAGGCTGCGTAGAGCTGCTTATTCGGGTTCTTTACTTAACCTTCTACCTTACTTCTTGTGAGGTTGCGTAGAGCTGCGCATTTGGGGTCTTTTACTTCTAACCTTCTACCTTACCTCTTGTAAGGTTACGTATTGCTACGTATTTAGGTTCTTTTACTTCTTAACCTTCTACCTTACCTCTTGTGAGGCTGCGTAGAGCTGCTTATTCGGGTTTCTTTACTTAACCTTCTACCTTACCTCTTGTAAGGTTACGTATTGCTACGTATTTAGGTTCTTTTACTTTAACTTGTACTTTACCTTTTGTGAGGTTGCCTAGAGCTCCGTATTTGTTCATTTACTTTTTAGCCTTCTACTTT
>NC_090745.1:83393915-83401415 GCF_036898095.1 Palaemon carinicauda
CATGTGTTTTATTCGAAAGTGATGCGATACATTTTTTAAAAGATTGAAATTGAGGGAAAAAGAACAGGCTCATTTAGACTTGCCGAAAGAGGCACTTTTTCGTCTTTCATGACAGGATTCCTCTTGTGAGGAATAGCTCTCCAGATTGGATAAGAACGCACTGACACGGCTCCATTCCCAAAGAAAATGACTCTCTTTACAACTCATCTTCTCTCCTGATGAGTTTAGCAAGATGCGCACTCGGGTCCTCACTTTATACGCTCATGATTATTCCCATTATGATGTCTGAAAATATTCTATGGCCATTAATTTAGGCGAGATTGGAAGACGCCTCCCGGAGGCCTTCACTTCAAGGCGTTCTTATTTTCCCTTTAAGAATAATTCGTTTTCTCATAACTGTTGTCTTTTCTTAATTTTTCGGACGTGTGCATCTTCATGCTAATGTATGCAAAGCGTATTTACTCCTTAATTTAAGTTGGCTACTTATGCAGATGGGACGGGAAGTTGAGCTACGTAGATCTCTTCATCTTGGTAACTTTCGATCTCGTACCTCTCTTGATGAAATAATCCGTGACTTGAGATGAAGTCCCTCTTGCTTTGTGAGTTGTTTTTCTTGCAAGTAGAGCACCTGACTTTCTAGACAATTAGTGTTCTTAGTAGAGCTGGTGATCACGTCTGACTGGTATTGTGCATCCAGAGTCGTGACGTGAGGGAACCAAACATCATCTTCGATGAGGTCACTCCTTAATTGTAGGTGACTTGTGGTCATGGTTTGTCTGGGCTTCGTTACCCCTGCAATTACATCTCTCTCTCTCTCTCTCTCTCCTCTCTCTCCTCTCTCTCTCTCTCCTCTCTCTCTCTCTCTCAAGTGAAAGTTTAGAGAATCTTCATGGCTTCAAGGATTCAACTTGTATATATTTATTATGGGAAAATGAAAGGTTTTATGGCCAATGAGTGTGGTGTGCACTTATAGTCTGTGTCCGTGTAATTTTGTCTTGAGCTGCGTGCCTTGACTAATTGATACATTCAGGAGAAACATCACGTTTGCATACATGAATTCATGATGTGTCAATTTCACTTATACGGCATACTTGTCAGAGGAGGATTCATTAATTATATTTTGGAACTGATGGCCTAAGGGTGCGCTTTTACGAGCCCAGCATTGGGCCCTGTAAATTTGTTCAGCGCCACTAGGGGAAAACTCTTCAGTTAGGGTTGTGGTATCCTATTGGAAACGCCCCTAACCTGGCAATCTGTTGGAAGTTCGAGACCCGATAAAGCTCGATAATATTCTAGTAGTGTCTGAAACTTCACCATCTTTGGGAGCTAGGGATTGGTGGTATGGTGGGACATTCTAGGTCCACCTGCTGAGTCATCAGTAGCCATTGCCCTTGGCCTTCCCAGGTCCAAGCCTGGAGAGGAGGTTTGGGCGCCGATCATATGTACTGTGTATATGATCAGTTTTTAGGGCATTATACTCGCCCTTCATGAGAGACCGCTAAAATCTTTAGGCGACACAATGAAATAAAAGTTAGGTTGTTTGAGAGCAAGGAAAAAGAAACGGAGCGGAGGTAAAGAAAATATAAAGTAAGTGCAGCCGGGGGGCCGAAGCAACGCTGCAAATACCCTTAAATAATCCCTACAGGACACCCTTTTCTTTAGAAGTAGCCCGAAGATGATGTTATAAATATTACAAAAGAATTTGAAAATGGCATTGCAGTCAAATTTGGATATTCAAGTTCCATTGTTTTATAGAGTTACTTTAAAAATAGCAACATAATTTGTGTGCGAGTATGTGTATGTACTTGTCTAAGGTATTCTCTCAGGCATATAGCTTAAAAAACAATGAGAGTAATGACGGTTATAATAGAAATGCAGAGAAAAGAAGACCCATCATGAGAGAGAGAGAGAGAGACAGACAGACAGAGACAGAGACAGAGACAGAGACAGAGACAGAGAGAGAGAGAGAGGAGAGAGAGAGAGAGAGAGGAGAGAGAGGAGAGAGAGAGAGAGAGAGAGTCAAGAATATGCCTGAAAATTAATCCACCATGAGGTAAGCTTCAAGATGATGAAAACCTTTATATTATGTGTGGATGATAATATAACATCCTTCTCGAAGTGATGGTTTTAGTACCTTTGATTATTACAATTAGTTTAGAAGGCTAGGAATTAAATGGATGTCTTATTACATATCCGTTATAGCAGGTGACATTTTCATCAGTAGAACTCTTAAAGGATCCCCAATGTCCTGTTTAGACAAGGTCCTACCACCCTTCTTGTAATTGTTCTTACCTCCATATCGTTCCCTCCCCTTTAAATTACTTTCTGAAATATATATTTTTCTTAAATGATTTTATATTTATCATAGTCCAATTGGGCAAATTGCAGTAATGTATGTTTTTCTTTGCTTTCAAAGTTTGTTGTAAATCAATTACCCTTACCTATTGCCCCTCCCTTATTACTCATCTTATTGTTTCTTCTTCATTCCTCAGTTTATTGCCCTTCCTTCATTTCTTATTACACTGGCCTTAGGGCCTATCGTTATGGCTACGCCTAGGGAAGATGTATGAATAGAATGAATAAATATCGAACATATGTAGTTCCTTTTTATATGCCACTTTACTCAGTCGAGGAATTATTTCTATTGTATTCCCTAGAAAACATAGACACTTCAGCGAGTCCCTAGTTATTTTTTAAGTTTGTTAATATAGCTTAGTTAACTGGGAACGAAAGAGTATTGTTTTTAAGTTTTTTAACTAAAGTTTTTCTCGGACAAAATTATGCTCAATGCTTACATATTTATATCGGTTTTACTCAATTTAGCATGGTTGAAGTCTGCCTTCTGTTGATATTTTTTAAAGGCCTTCCTAAGCCTTGTAGTTGTTACACACGGACATTACTGAGGTGTATAAAATGACGAGGCTGTGATACGCTGAAGTTTAGTTGGAATATGTAATTTTAAGGTCTATCTAATTGAGTGAATTTTATTATTTTGATTAGATTTTTCTTGTCTCTTTGTCAACTTCTCGATATGGAAGATATTCTCTCAGCATCTAATAATGAGTACTTCAGCCACTTGCAGTAACATCTAGAAGCGATACCGAATGAGAAGTGAGGAAAGAGAAAAAAAGTGCAAACTCTTGCAAACACGTTTTGCCACTTACCACGGAACCACGAGACCTTTTTCCCCTATTGTTTGTGAGGGCCTCTGTGGTAGTCCCATCCGGTCCGTCGTGAGGTTCCAGATGAAAGGCTGGACCACGCAGAGCTTGTTTGGGAGGCTGGAGAAGATGAAGGCGATGCTGCCTGGAGATGAAAGGCCCTGGAATAAGGGTCGTGATGGTGTAAGCGGTTTTGTTGTAAGTGCCGTTGCACGTTCAGTTGCAATGTAGTGTTGTGACTCTCCGATGCCAATGCTCTATGGAGGGGCGGCGCAGGAATTTGCATAATAATTTATAAATCACTGAAATAGATTTGATTCTCAGTTTCTTTCGTGTACGAGAATATTGTCATTGTAGTCTCACTTATGGCTCTGAGGTAAAGTTTTATCATATTTGTTTCGGTTGAAACCATGGCTTATAAAATTTCGCTAAAATGCTATAAGGCATTAGTTTAACTACTGGTAGGATAAGTGGTATATTAAGGACGATAAGTTAGGTAAATATCTTTGAATGATGTGCAAAAGCTGTATAGATCAGCCAATTTATCCATTTATTTATCTATGTAAATTTAATCTATGATTATATATACACATTATATATGCACAATATTATCTCTTTTTGTTAGTATCGTATTCCTAGATGTGATCTATTTCCCATCTACTGTACATTCATTGGTAACCATACAGAGATTTTACCATGAACCTGAATGAAACGGGGAAATGATAAGATAATATGCACTGATAGTAAAGCGCCAGTAATGTTTGTTTCTTAGCATCTTACCAATCTTGGCTTCTGCTGTAAATTTGTGTATTTCCTTATTTAATCTATATTTTTTTTCACTTATTTATCTGGTGAATAAGCAGTAAAAAGACCACGCTTTAAATTTATCTGTATATTTTATGAACTAGGAAGATGGAGGAAGTTTTGCTTTTTATTTTATCGCCTACGTAAGTTGGTAAGGTTAAGTGTTTTTTGTGTCTGTTTCCCTTTTAAAATATGGGGCTTCAGCCATAACTTTTGAAATGTTACACCCAGTTTCCCCAACTAGAAAAGTTTAATATAATTCAAACATTTTTGATGAAACCAAATTTAGCTGATTTCAGTTTTATTCAATGCAAAGCTTATCTATATTTCTTTTGTGTGTGTGTGAGAGAGAGAGAGAGAGAGGAGAGAGAGAGAGATGAGAGAGAGAGAGAGAGAGATTCATTAAACCAATACAATAGTACTTTTCACTGTCGTAGACAAGACCATAATTTCGTTGGTTTTGATGAAGGGGAATATTGAGACTCATTGTTCTTTCTTCCGGTCCCTCTGTCATCTTTACATTCAACAATCCCTGCTAGTGACACGAGATGTAATCACATTGATATATATTCTTCTATATTTACTTTGTGCAGATAATGCCCTGTTTGGCTTATGGGTGAAGTACATTTCCTGTGTGTTATTCGTTTTTGTATTATCATCGAATGCTCTAGAGATTTTGTTGATTTCAATAGAATTCTTTACTTTTGTTAAATATTGCTTTCAATCGTCTCCGACTTTGTTGTGTTTGTGGTAATGCCAAACAATTTTGTGCATCTATCTTTGTTAAGAAAAAAGTATCAAAGCCTTTTTATACTTTTCAAAGTTGAACAAAACTTTATATGTCCTCTATAAATCCTAAAACCTTTTATGCCTTATATAAATCCCAAATCCTCCTATGCCTTTAATAAGTATGAAATTTGTCCATGCCCTCAGTAAATAAACGTCAATGTATCATCCACAAATATCTAAAACGAAAACTACCAAAGTAATCCATGGCATTTTTATATATGAAAACATTTATGTGCCACCTTTTATCAAAGCAAGGTATGTCTATATAGATACCAAACCTCCTTGGAATGATAAGAAAAACTTCCTATATGAAAAATCTACAGATCACAATGAGCCCCAAGAGTTGAAGGAACCAGGGTTGGTGTAATTCGTAAGACGGCTGCCTACGCTCATTATCATAAATCACTTATTCATAAGGCGATTAGATTTACTCTGCTCCTGGCCTTGTTTATTCCGTTCTTAAGGCTGGCCTTTTAAGATCCCTGGTTCTTTGCCGTCTTTATTTGGCTTCTTTCACATTCGAGTGCCCGGGTATTTGCTAGTCTATTGGCCCGAAGATGTTCTAAATCATTATCCTGTAATTGGTAATTGGGTAATTTAGATTTGTTTGAAGTGAAGTTGGCCATGCTGGGCCTGGGCCTGTGCCGAAATTCCTTTCATATTCATAATTAAGTTAATTCTCCAGAAGTTTTAACTTCTTGAATAGTAGATTTGTGGATAAAGGGATTCTATTCATCATATTAACATATCTTAATTAATAGTTTTGTTTATTCATGAGTTTTAACGGAGATTGGCTGGACGCCCCCTCTCTACTGCTCCCACATCTGAAGACTGAAAGAGGATATTTGTAGGTTGAACCCCGAAATTGATTTATAGAATATTTGCTTTTTTGTTAGTTCAGCCCTCACTTACCCTTGCTGTCATGATTATTTTTGTGTCTTTGCCCCATATGATAATTTTCTTAATGCATGAAAGTTTAATAATGTCATTTTTGGCAGTAGGGAATGCACTTAACTCTCGTAATCTCCATTCTAGGCCTTATGTCGTTAAGAGATTACGTTTGGAAATACATAAGAACAGTGAATGAAATTAAGTATCTCTCTCTCTCCTCTCCTCTCTCTCTCCTCTCTCTCTCTCTCTCTCTCTCTCTCTCTCTCTCTCTCTCTCTCTCTCTGTCATACATACGCACGAGCACACACAGTCACATACAACCAGCAGAAATGATTTGAAGACATTGTCAACACCAGTACTCTAGAGAGCAAATTCCTGATAACTTCCAGACTCGATGTCAGGATTCGATTCCATTAAAACATATTCTTTAATTGAAATTGAAGAGATTAATATCATTCTTAGGTGTCAGAGACTTCTGTCAATCAAGAATCTTCCAAACTGCATTCCGAGAGGTTGTCATTCCCTGGATCCAGTTGACGTTTATTTGCATTCTTGTGATTAAGAGAGTTATCAGTGCTGAAAGAGATGTGAAAAAGTGACACTTTCATAAACTCCTAAACTCTTTTTACTTTTCACCCCTCCATCTCTTCTCCCCACTTTCTCTCCATCCCCACCGCGTTGTCATTTCTCTTTTTCCTTACATTTTCTTTGTTCTCTTAATGTTTGTATCGGCGTGGGAGCATAGCGCTCTCGCACAGCCTGGATTTACATGAAGATCTAGTTTGGGTAACATGTTTTTCCTTATTCTTTTTATTTATTTCTTTTTTTTATTATTCCTTGTTTTCTTAGTCAAATATAGGCATCGTTTTCAAGAAAGCTCTATTTTACCGTTTTATAAGAATTTATGGTCTTCTATTGTTAATTATGATTATAAAAAGGTGAAGAAGAGGATTAAAAGTTATTAATGATTGGAATTTCTCGTTGAGGACAATGAGACGATATTAATTTCCCATTAACTTCGGCAGCGACTGCGGTTTAGAATTATTCGAAAGTGAAACTCGATGGTTGTTGTGGCTGGTGTGAGAGGTCGTTTGACCTGACCCGAAAAGGAAATGACCTGAAATGCCACAGGTCACCGCTTCGAGAGCTCGTGGGTGTAGTCGCCAATATCTCTCTCTCTCTCTTCTCTCTCTCAGAAAGAAAATAAGAAGGAAAGAAAAAGAAATAGAATTTATATTATCCTCTTTTAGAAAGAAAGAAATTTGTATTTATCAGAAAAAATTTCTCTGATTCTCTCTCTCTCTCTCTCTCTCTCTCTCTCTCTCTCTCTCTCTCTCTCTCTCTCTCTCTCTCTCTCTCTCTTTCGGAACATATGCTTGTTAAAAGTATAAAGTTTTACTCAGCTCTAATTCTAATTGTTTGCTTCCTTAGTTTTAATGACTTTAGCGACTTTGATTGCATTACGCCGTGACGTTTTGGCGAGCAAATGTTCACGGATAATGTTCATCAATGCGAAATCGATTTTTGAACATCTGGTACATCTTTTTGCTGAACATGATGCATTGTTCGTTTTGCTTAACTCAATACTAACATGAATGTACAGTTAATGAAATTCTTCCCAAATAGATATTCAATTAAAGATGTTATCAGACGGGATTATCGATAAAGTCATGTAATTGTCATAGTCTTGAATGGAATTGACAAATAAATCAAATTGTTTTAAATTCTTCACTAAAAATAATGTTAATAGTAATGATAATAATAATAATATATTATTATTATTATTATTATTATTATTATTATTATTATTATTATTATTATTATTATTATTATTATTATCTTGGAGAAAGAAAGA
>NC_090745.1:83403915-83413915 GCF_036898095.1 Palaemon carinicauda
TGACTCATCAGAACTTATTGTCAACCAAAGCCGTCATCCTCAGGACGTGATGAAGAAACGCCATTTGATGCCCTTCAAAGAGACGCTTAAATGACTCTTTGGAAGAAGATATAGAATGTAAATATCAACAGCTTTTGAGGAGCCACTTGGTCGAAAATCCCAAGGACCAAGTAATTGAGTTAGTCCTTACGAGAGAGGGATGTTTTGGGCACGGCTTCGCCCCAGGCGTCTACCTGCCATTTACCCCCGAAGCTTCATGACGAGGGAGATGCCCAAGACTTGGAGTATTATTCCTCCAAGGGCCAAAAGCCTCACTAAATCTCCGCAATAACAGGTTGAGGAAAGACGAAGGCAATGGACTCTGGAGTGTCTCCCCCTTTTTTGCTGAATAATTCATTACTTACGCGGTTATGGACGGTAGTAGATTATACCCCTACAGTGTAATGGGATTATTTATATGGCTATTACAGGGTATTAAAGTCATTTGTATGTCAGGTAGGCTTGTAGGTTTTCTTTGTGATCGGCTCGAACGAGTAATTTAATTTTGGCGAGGATTGGCGGTGTATTGTACGTTAATTATATCCGTTTACATTTAATAGTAGGGGAGGGTTCTAAAATCCTGAATTATTATTGGTTAAAAGTTTTCCATCGCCTTTATTCAGTAATGGTGGGGTTCAGGTCTTAATCTTCTCGTTATGATGGGTTACTTTTTCATTACCATTGGCGTTAACCTGAACATTTGTGAAATAGTTACACTTTTAGTAAAACACTCGACATGGTTTGCGTATCATGATTCTGGAAAGGAGCCCTAATTACATTTCTTAGCAGATTTGACATTGTAAATTCCTTAAGGCTTCCACTTCCAGTATTTACTTTCGGGAAATCGGTGATTCTTGAATTGCGCGGTTCTGGGACTGTTCATTTTAAATCCCATTTTTCTTTGCTTTCCCGAGTGTGACGTTACGTAACGGCATCAGGTTGTTTTCCACCATCCTCCATTAAAAAGATATTAGTGGCAAGGTTAAAGAAACTAATATAGCTGTCACATGGGAATGGGAGAATGGAAATGAATGGTTTCGAGTCCGTTACTGGCCATGAGGAAAACACCTCTTGAACATGCACTACGTATATAACTTTTTTAGGTTTGTATCTTCATGCTGTTCCATCGGACAGTATTCAATTTTTTTTTTTCTCAATTCATGTAAAAATCTTTTGGAAAATTTCAGTAGATTTCAGTTTGGGATTACAAGAATAGATTACATTAGTTAGAATGTTGTATAATATAGTCTTTAGACTTGAATAGGTTCTTGACCCATCTTTTTACAAAAGTTCCATTTATCATTCTTTATACTAGTTTCTTCAAAACTTTGGTTTTTTCTTTATACCCTGTAAAAAAAGGGGTTAATTCAGTCGTAAGAATTTTCTTTTTATGAATGAAAAATGTAGACAGGTTCATTAACAGATTGTCAAGAAGTTAGTGTTGTCAATTCAAAAATGTTCTATAATCAAATTCACGTTCTTAAAAGACTCAATTTAGCCAAGATCATGCAATTATAAAAGGGTTTTGATGATTTTACTTTTATGTGAGTACATTGCCTGTATTTGTAGCTCGGTACCTCATCATGTTGGGCGGAGATGTATAAGGGACACTCGGATTATTGATGTACATATCAGAATTGCTCCATCATGAAAATAGGAAATTTGTTTATCATTCATTGTTGATTTTGTTTCATACGGTTCAGTTTACCGTTCATTTTTCATATTCATTCACAAGGACAAAAGGTTATCTGTATGGTGATAATCTGCATATCCTCACAAACACATTTCCTTTTCTCCCTCCATTTTGCCATTAGTTTTTACATTCTGATGGGAAATAAATAAAAAAAAAAAATGTCATCCATCGCAGGGAAAACATCTGTTCATGATTTTTCGGGAAGAAGAACCCGTGAAATAATTTTCACCTATTTGTCATTAAACTCTTGACCCGATCCAGGTAAGGTATTATTATCATATGCATTAACCCGTGTACCGTTGTAATTGCCATCTGAGTCTTTCATTTTTCTTAACTAATTACATGGTGCTCGCAGTGAGAAAAAGACCCTAATTATATGAGATTGTTCTGATATTTAATTAATTAATCGTGACCCAAAGGGAAGCTTATTTGGCGTAATTATATGTCCGTGTAATTTCAATGAAGTGGTTTTTTATTCTCTTTGCAGGGATACAAAATGTAAGGATGTTAATATTAGGAACTGAGCATAAAAAAGCTTGTGCCATTTTTTCCCGCTTTTAATTGTTTAGAAAATGAAGTTCAAAGGTATGTTTCTTTATCACATTTAATGGTAATTGTTGTTGAATGTATTAAATGATTAAAATTATTATTATATCAGTGTTTACAAATGGTGACAGAATTTTGTCTATTTTTAGCTATGGTCTATTTTTGTTTCTCTTGAGAAATTTTGTGGAAAATAGAAACTTTAATCTGAAACTTTTCTTTTCTTAGGTTTGAAAGAATATAGGTATCTAAAAAGAGGTTCTAAATATTTTGATAATGAATGATTGAAGGCGTTGTTTATATTTAGTAAACAAATTCACACACACGCATACATAATCCGTTTTCATGATACGCGTAAGAACGAGTTGGAAAACACAAATATCTCTCTCTCTCTCTCTCTCTCTCTCTCTCTCTCTCTCTCTCTCTCTCTCTCTCTCTCTCTCTCTCTCTCTCTCGTGCCCATTCTATTTTGATGTTATCGTCGCCTCTTGAGATACAAGTGTAAGTCCTCTATTGCAAAAGTTTAAATATTAAGGATTTTAGCAATTGTGGACTATGTCACATTAATATAAGCTTGAAAAATAGTATTGTCTGGAAATACTCGTAATGTCTCCTGTTTTTATTCGGAGCTGACAAAAAATATATAAGCTTTTGGACTGACAAAGTATTGATGTTGTGAATTTTTTTGTCATCTTAATGTAGATGCTCGTGAATAAGACTATAATGATGGATATTGGCTGAATTTTAACGTCAGGGGGATCATATTGTACTTTGATTCACTTATTTTTATTATAGATTTAACGAAGCGAAGACATTTTATGTGTTGCATGGTTATATTTTGGAAATTATCAGAATATTTCCATGTAATATTTCTGCTATGCAATTTCCTCAGTTATGCTTAATTTAAAACTGAACTTCGTACGATTACCGAGAGGGAACCATTATAAAAAGACCTGCTTTGTCTGATGAGGCTTAAACAAGCAATCAATTATACCCAAAAAGAGATTTAAGTGCATGGAGATTGCCTGCTTAAGAAACTTCGCTTCAAAGCAGCACTACTTAAGTTATTATCTTGTCTAGGAATTATATCAACTCGGAGGATATAGGACTTTTTCTCATTATATTGGAATGTCTCACTTCTCTGAAGTTGAGATACCTTAGATTCATTATTTTCCCCTGACACATTTCTGCTGGGATAGCGATGGGTAGGTCAAGGGGGTCGCCGGACTACTTGTAATACATGAAAGATAATTTAGATATAATCCTTGATTTGCTCTGACTAAGTATTGATGTAAAGAATAATTTTGCACAACTTGCTTTGCTTGACAACTGTCAAAGTAAGCCCAATGGTGAGGCTATATGCTTAATAGAAATATAATTATGAAGGCAACCTTTATGTTTTTTGACTGCGGATTCCTAGTCTTATTCCTTGATGCAAGCGGGGAGCATTCATTTTTCTTATCAACACCTTATAAGAATTTTAATAGCTTCATCTTTCTTACTTTATTTCAAATAATTTTTCGTATTCTGGATTTGGTTTTGACTAACTATTCTATTTCCCGTATGAATAACTTGTTTTCAGTAATTGAAGAACCATTGAAAATATGGCAAAATTATAGTTATTATTATTATTATTATTATTATTATTATTATTATCATCATTATTACTATTGTTGTTAGCATTATTATTATTATTATTATTATTATTATTATTATTATTATTATTGTTGTTAGCATTATTATTATTATTATTGTTATTATAATTATTATTATTATTATTATTATTATTATTATTATTATTGTTGTTGTTGTTGTTGTTGTTGTTGTTGTTGTTGTTGTTGTTGTTGTTGTTGTTGTTGTTATTATTATTATTATTATTTGTAGTAGAGTCTTCTTGGCTATTAACAACGGCAGATAAGTCAAGAAATCATATTATGACTTCAGTTTACGATAATCTTGTGTATTTAAGATAAATGTATTTGCATCATCATTACTGTTCATCGTTTGAATACCCTTGAACTTGATTTTCCCGTTAAAGGAATTTAAAGATGTTGAACATGGTTTATAGAACTTTTATATATCAAAATAGACGTAGTATCAGCACAAGATTTTTTTTTTTTTTTTTTTTTTTTTTTTTTTTTTTTTTTTTTTTTTTTTTTTTTTTTTTTACTGGGGCCGAATAAAAATCGATATCCTTCTCTTGCCTGTCTCCATCGCCCCTCAGTATTCAGCACGCAATGCTATTTCGATATTTGTTATTTCTTTTATATCTTTGTACCACGTTCTTTTTATCAGAATCCAAATTCTATTCCCCCGTCCCGTCTCTGTGAAAAATGGCATCGATGCCGGTCCCTGAAGCCATTCGTCTTGAAGATTTTGCCGGATTTAGACTCGTGTCAGATTCGATTGCCAGGCAACGAGGAATGCGACACACATCTTCTCTACGCTTTCAGGGATGCTTAGAGTGATGGGAACCTGGGGTGCAGTTGGGGCTTAGGAGGCAGGCTGGGATAAGGTGTTGAGGGATGGTGCAGGTAAGCGTGGGAATTTTTGGCAGCAGAGCCAAGAATGTGCAAGGTCTGGGTTGACATGAATACTCTTCTTTCTCCACCCCCTCCCACCACCTCCTCCTTCATGACTTCCTACCCCGGCCATTTTTCTTCAGTTTATGTAAAAAGCGAGAATGCTTTCTCGGCAGTTTATTTTGGCTGTTAGTATCACATTGATAAAAATAATGGAAAGACCTGCTGATTCATTTCATTTAATGCAGAAACAACAATATTTGGCGTTTTTCTTTATGAAATTTGTGTATTTTGTGTATCCCTTAACATAAAATATTTTTATTTTCTTAGTATCTCGTTGTATAGGTTATTAAAGAAGGTTAAGAGACAAAAGCCAAAAGAATAATTGTTTTCTTACTTGAATTATTTATTTTCTTCAAAATGTGTCGGATTGTATCACTAATCATACATATGTCGAAGACAGATAAAGTTTTTGAAATGTGAAGTAATTTTTAAAAACTAAGATAATTTTAGTAAGCTATTCCATAAACTTTACATAGACATGCTCTGATTCACTAATGTTATAATTCTATCGTAGTTGATATTATAGCTTAATTAAAATGTGTTCATATCTGAAATATCCATATGTTCATTCAGATAAGAAAAACTAGACAAAATCATATTCTATGATGAAGACGTAAATTAAATTTAAATTAGCAATTAAGGGAATTATGAAGTTTGCGCTCTTGTGCACAAAGCCTCTCCTGGTTTCGTTTTCACTCTTATTTCCGCCTTTCAACTTTTACATTTAAATTCGGCAGAAGTTCCTGACAGCCGGTCTCGCTTCTCAACTTATTCCACGGACGGATTGGAATGCAATGAGTGGGAATGATGAACATTTTAGAAATTTGAATCTTTTCTGGTTTGAAAAAAAATCAGGTTTTAAAGAATAATTAATTTTAGAAATTTTAATCTTCTGATTTGAAAAAAAAAAAATATCAGGTTTTATGAATTATTAATTTTAGACATTTGAATCTTTTCTGGTTTGAAAAAAAAAAATCAGGGTTAAAAAATAATCAAATTTCACAGTCTAAAATTTTATTTTTAATTTACAAAATGCTATATTTTCATAATTGAATTGTATATAACGTTGATAAATAGGATTTATTTTTTAACATTTTGATATTCCTCCAACACGCTTTATGTATAAACCTTGTGACTTAAGTACAAAATTTTTATTTTTGAAAATCACAAAAAATGTTTATTTCTTAGTATCTTAGTGTAGATTTCCTCAGAATGTATCGAAAATTTACAACGAAGGAACATATTGAAAAGCCATTGTATTTTTGTCGATTCAGTTTCAGAAAATTTTCATGCTGACTAATTTGTAATATGTAATACTGGTAATTTTGTTTACCCTTTTTAAGTCCTTCGGTAATTTTCATTCAAAACGCATTTTCATCAGTTTAAATTTTGAATAGAATCTAATTTGTTCCCATTGGATTTGTATATTGTAAGTAAATATTACTTCCATTTCTTCCAAACCATGTTTTTCTGACGTATATTTTCTTTTATTTTCCAGGTAAGACTGAAGGAGATTAAACTGTATCGGAGATAAGAAGTTTAATCAGGTAATGAGTATTTTAACGTAACTGATATTTAAACTCTATTCTGGTAAATTTTCTGTGCACTAAGGCGAACTACTGTAGCTTCCAGAAAATTTGGCACGGCTAATTTCTTTCTTTATAGTAAATGCAAAAAAGAAACTATGTATATTTTTTCATCTAATCCACCTTTTTATAAAGGACCACAAAGGCTTCTTTTCCTTTATACGTTAACAACAGTCGCCGTTCACGTCATTTCAAAATATGGAAAAAGGTTTTGCGTGCTTCCTGTGTATATCTCAATTTACTATTATTATTATTATTATTATTATTATTATTATTATTATTATTATTATTATTATTATTGATAATAATCATTATAATATGATTTATTATTATTATTATTATTATTATTATTATTATTATTATTATTATTATTATTATTATTATTATTATTATTATTATTATTATTATTATTATTATTTGCCAAACTTGAATCCTAGTTGGAAATGCAAACTGATAAAACCCAAGTGCCATAGGGGAAGAAATAAAGAATGAACTCTTACTAAAATTAGATATATCAAGATGAATAACAAATTTAAACAGATGAATAACATGTAAAGTATACAACGAGACTGATGTTAACCTGCTTAGCTGTATAAGGTGAAACGTCGATTTTTTTTTTTCCCCCAGCCAAGTATAGCAAGGAGTGTCGCTTGAAAATTTAAGAATGAAACTCTCAAGTGCTATCTTATCTCTTCCATTAAGATCGCGTAGTCATACCGGATAATTCGCCTGAGAATGCAAGCAGTATGTGTTGTTCGTAGAGTATTTGGTCCTTAATCGGTTTATTTCGTTAATTTGAAGCGCAAGAGAATTGCGCCTGACGCGATCTTTGGTTACAGCCTCCAATTGCGAATTCTCTGCCGTGTGAATGTGCCGTTGCAACTTTTGATGTATGCAAATTTATGCATGGGGATTTTGATTATTCCTTTTGCAGACAAATTAGAAGCAGCCCTATTTTTTCTTTTTGTTATGGTTGTTTGGTTTGATGATTTGCCTTTTTATCTTTAGCTTTCTTTTTCCTCTGAAGAAGGAATGCAAAAAAATATTAAAAAAAAAATTATTTGTTTGGTAGCGCTGTGCATCAAATCGTTAAATTGTTTACTTTTCTCAATTAATACGAAATATTGTTTTTAACCTTTATAGTGAAAAATTTGTTATTTTCTCAAGTTGCGTTTTATAGCAGAAGGTTTGAACGAGGAAGTCACTCAGTGGCTGTCAATTTTTGGCAATGAAAATTCTGTTGTATATTTAAAAAAATCCTATTGGCAAATTACAATCATTTTGAATTGAAGGTGAAGATAAATATGGAAAAGAGATATAAATTCGTGGAAACATGTGGAGTCAATTGGGGAGAGAGAGAGAGAGAGAGAGAGAGAGAGAGAGAGAGAGAGAGAGAGAGAGAGAGAGAGAGAGAGAGAGAGAGAGCTGGAACGTCCTCCCTTTTCCCCTCACTTCCATCCCCTTAGTGATGCCATAAAAATCAATTGCGCAGAACAAAACTCGGACGGTCGTCTTAACGTCACATATAGATGAAGACGCTAACCCGCATCGGATTGGCCATCTCCTCATTCCTCCCATCCTCCTCTCATTCCCTTCTCCCCCTTCCACTTTTCTTTCTTCCTCCCCCCATCCTGTTTCTATTTCCCATCGGCCACCTCCTGTAACAGTCGTATCCCAGCATCCCACGACTGAGTCAGTCACCCCCCAACTTCCCTCTCCTCCTTCCTCCTACCCACTTCTTATCCTTACACCGATTCCCCTTTCTCTCTTATATTTAAATGGAAAAGTAAAATCGCTGTAGACGATGGAAAGACCGGATTCTTGCTTGAGAGAAAAGGATAGTTTTATTCAGTCACGGTTAGACAAAGGAAATCTTTCGTGTTTTTCTGACGTTGAGATTTACGTAACAGTTTTGTGTTTTATTATATCCCTAATGAACCAGTGTCTTACATTTTATTACTCTTAAAAAGTCTTGGCAATGTAACTCCAAGTCAAGATTTATTATATTTCTTACCCTAGCTTAGTTACATCATAAGTTGTGTATCTCTTCGGTTATCTATAGAAATACGAATATATATCTGAACTAATGTCTTTCATTGCTAATTTTTGTAAGTCAAAATTACGGAAATTTTATTTGAAGGGGAGGGGGGAATAATAATATTTGTATGACGTTGGTGCCTTTTGTAAATGTATATAAAAGATTTTTAATAATGATAATAACAAACAGTACTTTAGCTCTGAGCCATGACATGACATCATGAAATGAACAATGAATTTAATTAGAAGGATAGTTAGGGTCTAATATAATTGGAATTTTATATATATTACAAAAATATTCCAAGATTTGCATATAAATACAGTATTACGATTCTGTAAGGACTATTAGAGATGATGTGAGAGGCTTTGTTCAGTATGAACTAACATAAATGAAGGAAACCTCCGAAGCAGTTGAGCTGTTGATGAGCAGCTTGATAAGTTTATCTTGCCTTCAACTTCAAGGCTTTGGACTTTTCATCCGACGTCAGTATGTCTCGAGATCTTCAAAATGTTCTTTTTAAAAAGCTGAGTTTGTTATTACCGAAAAGTAAGTCCATCAAAGCTATTTTTTTCATAAACATCCTTTTGAGAAAAATGCTTATTTAGAACGTGCATGAACGGAACGCCTTTCGGTTCTTTCTTGCTTTTGTTCCCGGTCTTTTTATCATTCCTAATTCCATTTCACGGTTATTATATTTGCATTACGTCCTGCCATTATTTTCCGACTTTAACCTCTTGGTTCTGATAGTTTTGTCCGCCTGGCATTAACGCAAGCCATAAACTTAATTTTACATCCAATTTAACACGTTTTTATGGCTCTCTCTCTTTCTCTGCTGAGCCAAATATTTTATTTTGCCTGAAAAAATGCATTTTCAAAGTAAAAGATATATATATATATATATATATATATATATATATATATATATATATATATATATATATATATATATATATATATATATATATATATTGGTAGGAAAATAAATGGAGTTGTTGGTACTTATGAAATTCCTACAGCAATTGCTATAGGATATATTGGTAGGAAAATAAATGGAGTTGTTGGTACTTATGAAATTCCTACAGCAATTGCTATAGGCTATACTGAGAGTGAATGAAATCAGAGAAGATGGAGCGGCAAATGTCATTAAGAACAATGGAATGTCGGAAATAGTTGATTCGTATGTGCATTTAGGAGATTAATAAATGTGGTCAATGAGAGAATTGATAAGTCACAAGATAAGTAAAGAAAGAAAGGTGGTAAGATTATCAGCCATCTCGATTTTAAGGGCGTGAAGTGTTGGCGATGAAATATAATGTTTACATTGAAACTGTTACGTAATGTATTTGGTATAAGAAGGATTTGTAGAGCGAGTAATGCGATTTTGGTAGTCCAGTCATGTTGTAAGATTGTACGACAGTTTTTTTAGTAAAAAGAAAGTGCGTGTAATACAAAAAAAAAAAAAAAAAAAAAAAAAAAACCTTAAATGTGAGGAATGTCTTAGAATAGTTGAATAAAT
>NC_090745.1:83426415-83436415 GCF_036898095.1 Palaemon carinicauda
TGTGTTGAAGATTGGCCTCCGGGTCGCTCTGGACTGCGGGAGCCATCTCGTGGCCATAGCCATCCAACCTTTGTTAAGAGATGTTCTCTCTCTCTCTCTCTCTCTCTCTCTCTCTCTCTCTCTCTCTCTCTCTCTCTCTCTCTCTCTCTCTCTCTCTCAACGTACCGCATGTTATTTGTTACAGGAAATGGAATCTCCTGGGGCCCAGACTCTGCGACATTCATTCTCGGACATACAATACATGCTCGATGGAACGGTGGAGGTGTTGGTTATTCGGGAGATAATTTTTTGGCGTTCTTGTTATCTCTGGTTGCTGCGATATATATATATATATATATATATATATATATATATATATATATATATATATATATATATATATATATATATATATATATATATATAATATATATATATATATGTATATATATATATATATATATATATATATGTATATATATATGATATATATATATAGTATATTGGGTCTTCATGTTTGTATTGTAATCGTTTGCAATTATCCCTCAGGTTATTAAGTTGACTAAAGACTAAAGATTGCGACCGATAGAAAAAAATCTCTCTCTCTCTCTCTCTCTCTCTCTCCTCTCTCTCTCTCTCTCTCTCTCTCTCTCTCTCTCTCTCTCGGGTGTTTTTTTTATATTCTTGCAAGCTCTACAAAGCATAGTGTTGCTCTAATTATTTTTGCATGTTTTAATACAGTATATATATTCTTTTTTTAGTTTTCTTTTCCTTTAGGCGATTCCCAAACAATAGCATTCCATTACCCACGTCATCTCACCTCGGCGAAGATAGTATTAATCTTGTCTTACATCGAAATGATTTTTTTAACTTTTTCAACTTTTTTGTAAATAAATGAAGATTTAATGCGGTGACTGATGGCCCATCGACACCGACTGGAAAGGAAATGAAGGAGATTCCAGATAAGCGGGAATCGGGAAACGTAGGGGGAGAAATAGGGGGAAAGAGGGGAAAGTTTTAAGTGTACAAATGTGGTGATGGTTGACGTCAGTTGAAAGAGTGGGTCCAGGGAGCAAGGGTTTTTTGGGGTGAAATTCGAGAAGAGACGGAAATAAAGCGAATATGAGGGAAATATCAGCTTTCTCTAGGGTGCATTGAAAAGTAATAGTTTTATTTTTTATTTTTTTATGAATGCATTCGATATTGTATTTCTTTTGTATGATATTTTAAAACTTCCATTATACGATATATGTAATAAGAGTCATGTGTTTTATCTTTTTTTGGCACATTATTGGTAAAAGTTTTAACGGGACGTATCTATTTGTGCCGTAATTCGAAAATGCTCCAAACTGGTTTTAGTGAAAATACAAAGTAAATTATGCTTTTTTTTACTAAGATTGGTAATACTTTCTTTAATGAAACGGAATAACTAAGGGTATGATAAGTAGTTTAAGCGTTTTATACGATAAAGTTGTTTTTTATCTTTTTTTACTAAAGAGATTTTTATGTCTACAATAAAACGACCACAACTGATTTGTAAATCCCAGTCTGGAATTTAAATAGCTTACAAAAGGAAACTGTAATATGGTTATTATTTTCCAGAGAACAGGTGTTTATTGGTTACCTAGGTTAAAAGTTAAAGAACTTCATAAAATTAAGGAGCATTCCTGGAAGTGGTACACAACCATCTCTGTATTATGAATTATGGAGCTCCCAAGTTTGTGGAACGCCATATGAAATCGAACCAGTTTCTTGTTACACAAATGGGAATTGAAACCAAAATACCATATTTCTGGTGTTGTTTTAAACTATTGTATTATGACGCGTGGCCCTTTTCCTTTAAAGAATAATCTGTGAAATCGAACCCATGATTATCGTATATGTCTGTATTAACGCTTTAGTCGTTTCAGAGTGGCGTAATCCAGATGAAAAAAAAAAGATACATACTTCCGTTGGCGAGCAAATACTGCCTCGCTTCACCTGCTTTGGCCATCGAAATCCTTTCCTGTGTCGGCGACTCAGCCACAGCCGTGGGAATTTTCTGAGCGAGATCGTGACGGGAAGGACCAGTAAACTCCGTCATAACCCCCCCCCCCCCTCCATCTATCCCAGATCTATCCTCTCTCCTTTCCATTCACGTTCGTCCTTATCCCCTACTCTTTTTGTTCCCTCCCTTTCCCTAGTTCATCTGGCAGACATTAGTATCGTCTCCCATCCATGTAACAGGTATCCCGAGTCCTCTTGTTGTTAAACGTACCCAGAACCAGGACCCCAGAACACCTGTTCTTTTGGAGGGACGTTTCCATACCCTCTTTCAAGGGAGGTTTAAGTCTAATTGTCCGAGTCCTTTGTTTAAGGATTCCATTTGCGTTTACGTTACTTACTTTAATTATTGGAAGCTCTCTCTCTCTCTCTCTCTCCTCTCTCTCTCTCTCTCTCTCTCTCTCTCTCTCTCTCATATATATATATATATATATATATATATATATATATATATATATATATATATATATATATATGTATATATATATATATATATATATATATATATATATATATACACATATATTCAATTAATTTTATTAATTGGACTTTCGTTTTGCTCATACATTAGATTTCATCGTTGTTTTCATCATTCATTATTCATTTATTAAACTTTCTTTCCCTTACTTTTATTTGCGGTGAATCAATATTCAAAAATTATCCTTTTAACTGATCGTGAATCAGATCTTCAACGATATGCTTCGAAAGTTTAGGATTCTGGCCACAAAATTTCCCATTATGAATCGTCCAATGTTGGGCAGATGAAGACTTTTTGGGGGAAATCCCATGGCTTAGGGAGGAGAGTGTCTTGGCTGCATATATTACAGCCTACTGGAGTCTGATTCTCATTAGATAAAATCCCTTGGAAAAGGGATATCAAGGGGGATTTATCTTACGTTCTTGCACTTCTTGTCTCCTTTTAGGGGGCTTTTTATCCCGATCTGCTTGTATTCCTGCGTATACTGTATATATTTCCCCTATATAATAAAGACCAAGGGTCTGGCTATATACAGTATATATATATATATATATATATATATATATATATATATATATATATATATATATATATATATATATATATATATGTATGTATATATATACATATATATATATATATATATATATAATATATATATATATATATATATACATATATATACATATATATATATATATATATGTATGTATATTGTCATAATCAGAGGGGAAAGGGAGTAGTCATACCCTGATGAAAGGGGATACTCCGAGAGGTAGATCGGAAACTATATTCTCCCACGAATTGTCGAACCAGGTGGTTGTAGATAGGTGAAGGGGAGGGGATGGAAAAGGTTGAATCTTTGTGCATTGCATATCTTTCTAAATATTTAGATGTCATTTTTGACGGCTCAGGTGCACTAATATATATACATACATACACTGACAACACTGAGATTGCCAAACGATTCTTCTTCACCCAAGGGGTTAACTACTGCACTATAATTGTTCAGTGGCTACTTTCCTCTTGGTAAGGGTAGAAGAGACTTTTCAGCTATGGTAAGCAGCTCTTCTAGGAGAAGGACACTCCAAAATCAAACCATTGTTCTCTAATCTTGGGTAGTGCCATAACCTCTGTACCATGGCCTTCCACTGTCTTGGGTTAGAGTTCTCTTGCTTGAGGGTACGCTCGGGCACACTTCTATCTAGTTTCTCTTCCTCTTGTTTTGTTGAAGTTTTTATAGGAAATATTTATTTCAGTGTTGTTACTATACTTGAAATATTTTATTTTTCTTTATTTCCTTTCCTCACTGGGTTATTTTCCCTGTTGGAGCCCCTGGGCTTATAGCATCCTGCTTTTCCAACTAGGGTTGTAGCTTAGTATTTAATAATAATAATAATAATAATAATAATAATAATAATAATAATAATAATAATAATAATAATCTGTAGCTATCTACAATTGTCTAGCTACTTGTTTATCTTTATCTTTACATATGGATGGATGTATATATATACATATATATATATATACATATATATATATATATGTATTATATATATGTGTGTGTGTATATATGTGTGTGCGTGTATATATATATATATATATATATATATATATATATATATATATATATATATATATATATATATATATATATATATATATATATATGAATATATAGACATATGAATATATATATATATATATATATATATATATATATATATATATATATATACATATATATATATATATATATATATATATATATATATATATATATATGTGTGTGTGTGTGTGTGTGTGTGTTTGTGTGCGCGTGTTTAGTGTATAATTACTTTGAGAAGTCTGTTAATAAGAATTCCTTGATAAACATTACTTTGTCCCTAATACCTGACCTCACAAAGAAAATGAAAAAAATATCTGAATTTTATAAAACAGTCGTCTGTGTCCACTCGTGAGCTAAAGCCTTTTCCAGAGAATAGGAGAGGGGAGGATTGAAGGCGAAATAAAGAGTCTTTGGGTCACCTTTAAAACGCTGTAGTTTTTACTTGCCGACTTTGTGAGAGCATACTGGCAGTAAAAGGAAATTATACCTAAGTGAGGTGGACATCATTTGGCAATTAAGGATAAGTGCCTTGCCGGGAAAAAATATATAGACAGTTTTTAACAGCCTGGCGACCTTGTTTGTCGAATGATAGAAATGTTTCTGAATCTCCATTTAAGTGCACTATTGTGTCCATCTTTTATTTATTTTTAAATTCTTGAATTCAATTCATGAAGTTGCACTTATAGATAACCTTGTTTTAAGTCATCTTACCTTTGTAAGCATGGAAGGATATTGGTAATTCTATGTCTAATGATATTCACATGGTTTAGAAGTGTATATATTTAATATAAGTTTAATCAATGCATTTTGTAGTTAGGTTACACATTTCCAATGCTAAAGAGTATTTCAAGTTTATTTTAGTACATAAGAAAATGCATGAAATTTTCGTTCTGTGTTTTCTATTTATATGCCAAGCATGATTCATGTACTTCAACTCAGATCAGAACGATAGAAGTAGTCAATTTGTGAAGCTCTCTCTCTCTCTCTCTCTCTCTCTCTCTCTCTCTCTCTCTCTCTCTCTCTCTCTCTCGGAAGAATTAAGTTTCTTTAATTATGGCAGTTTTGATAGTTCTTGTCATTTTGTATTAAAAAGGATTAGTTAAAATCCACTATTAAAACGAAAAGGCCCCAATTCAGATTCACATTCTTTTTATTTTTGCAACGCTTCATGTAACTTCTAGTAAGAATCTCTCTCTCTCTCTCTCTCTCTCTCCCTCTCTCTCTCTCTCTCCTCTCTCTCTCTCTCTCTCTCTCTCTCTCTCTCGTTTCAATTATAGGGAGTCTGCGCTAGCGTAAACTTTGAATTTCCGCTTGAGAGAGAGAGAGAGAGAGAGAGAGAGAGAGAGAGAGAGAGAGAGAGAGAGAGAGAGAGGTGCAGGGTTTTATGGAGGAACTTGGAATGGTAAGTATAGGAATGAATGGGAAGAAGTCTTGTGAAATCTTTTCACTCCCGGATAATAGGAATCTGGAATTTCTAGTATTTAAATTCTAAGATGTAAATGATATTTTCTTTATTTTTTTTCATTTATGTTAGCAAGCCGTAATTTATTTATATGTGGAGAGTATAAGGATGGTAGTAATCTGGATATATTTCTGGATTTCAACTATTGCAGCTGTATTGAAAGAGATAGTATAATGTGATCGAAACATGTGTTTCAAATAACATTAGGATAGACTGATTTTGATATATATATATATATATATATATATATATATATATATATATATATATATATATATATATATATATATGTATATATATATGTATATATAACACACACACACACACACACACACACATATATATATATATATATATATATATATATATATATATATATATATATATATATATATATATACGCATACGAATGTTTTACACTGTATAGATGCTTCAGTATATTTAATGTTTTTTTTTTTTTTTTTTTACTTTTGCCTTTCTCTCCTTCCTTTGATAACAGCATGATAACTCGAGTAAACATATCTAAAGGGTAACATTAATAGATTATCACCAGTAGACCCATTAGGCATTGGCAGCTAATTAGGCTGCATTAGCTCGAGTGGTCTTAGTCCAAATAAGCAAGTAACCCATTTAATGTGATGCTCGCCAGACAATGTCAGTGACATCCAAGTAGGTTTGTGGACGAAGCGCCGTGGGGGAAGGGGGGGGGGGGTTTGGCGTTGACCCCCACGAACCCGAAAAATCCCAGACCTCGTCAGCCATCGTTGGGAAATGTCTGGCGTTACCGAGAAATGGAGCCATGCTTGCCAAAAGAACGTCTTCGTTTAATTGATCGCGGATGCTAGAAAGAAAAAGGTTTATTAATTAATACAAATGAAAGATCTTAATTCAGTATTATGTAGACTGGCTTATGAAAGAAAATTCCTTTAAAAGAAAACCGATATATTGTAGAATATTGTCTGTTGAAAAGTACAGTCTAGTGTTTAAGTTAACGTAGACGAAATAGTCTAGTTGGGGAAAGAGCGGGCGTGTTTATGGGCTCAAGTCAAAGCGGGTAAGTTAGATTACTTGGAGGGGATAGGGTTGCTTTGTCTGGGTCATAGTGGTTGGTAGCTGGGCGGGGTCGGGGATACGGGATGATGAGTCAAAGCTGGCAGAACTCTGCGGACCTGTTTCTTACATTTTGGGTGATTCAGAAAGGGACTCTGCAGACGAAGGCGGCCCCAGTGTTGTTGTAGAAGTCGCAGACGACGTAGCAAAGAGATCCTATCGTGAGTTTGAGGATTACCTTCTGTGGTGAACATTTGATTTACAGGTGGATGGCTAAGGTTTGTTTACAACATTGAAAATTTAATTCCATGGGTTTCAAGTTTTGGATATGATTCTCTATGCGTGGCCTACTAGATTTTTACTGCTAAACGTGATGGTATATATCGTTTTTTTTATTTAAAAAGTTTGAAATTTATGAAGTTTATTGATGGATATGTTGTAGCTTGTATTTATATGAAAATGTTATGTTTGTTGACCCTTTTATTAAAGATAATTCAACTTATCGTCAGTCATTGAAACTATTCATTGATAAAGAATAAAGTGGATGAAAACTGCCAAGAAGTTTGTAGTCTTTTAAATCAAAGGCTTTCCAAAGACTACAGATGAAAGACTTTTTCATGAACTACTAGTGTGCGGAAATTAAATTTGTGGCCATCTTCCCAAAAACCCAACTGCCCAAGATGATCAGAAGTCTGCGTTCGTCGGTCTAGTGACTTGTGCTGAAAAAAGATACTTGGTAATGTTTACACAAGGAAAAAAATCGGCAGGACACATCTGTCTCAAGAAAAACAGCGCCCTGATCGGAAGTTTCAGCTGCTGAAGGACCATTCGAAGAATATAAAAAATTTTCTCATTCTAATCACGTCTCTCTCTCTCTCTCTCTCTCTCTCTCTCTCTCTCTCTCTCTCTCTCTCTCTCTCTCTCTCTCTCTCTCTCTCTCTCTCAAAAAAAAAAAAAAAAAAAAAAAAAAAATGGAGAAATAGCTGAATCGATTACCGTAAATCAGGCATTAAATGGAAGGAAAAAATAAGGGGGATTTTGACGGTCAGACTGTAAGGTGGCTTGGACTTGACTGGAATTAATTTGATTTTGGTTGAGTATATGAAGCCAAGACCTTTAATCCTGCCTAGAAAAAGTGTATGTGTGCGTATATATATGTCTATATATATATATATATATATATATATATATATATATATATATATATATATATATATATATATATATATATATATATATATATATATATATTAAGAGAACAACTATTGCTTAAGATATGAAGTATGTCACGTTTTAGAAAGTTCTTGATAACAAATTATAAAAATCTTGAAAATACTTTTAAAGAAAATAAAGTGTTTGTATCTGTGCCTTGTTTATGAATATTTAGTTAAGTGCTTTTTTGGGGGGTGGGGAGTAGTCCTAAACAGTCCAGATTGACCCCATTTCACCATGAATCACTTCCCTGCTTCGTGATGTGGAAAATAGGATCACGAATAGGTTTAAATTGAAAGGTTTACAACTCGATGTATCAAGTTAGGTTTAAAAAATGTAGGATATGTGTGGTGTTATAATGCTGTTTTGGACGTGCTCAATTTTCATTTTCAAATTGAAATTGATATATTTCATGAATTTTACAGGCCTCAATGGTCTTTTGCTGTGATGAAAATGTCCCTGATGCTTATGAACGGTATCACGTTGGGAAATAATAGGAAAACCTTTGATGGAATTTCAGCTGAAGGACGTTAACTGAATTATAAAAAGGAGTGTAGAAAAAAGTGATACAGCATTATGATCTATGTTGTGGAAGAGAACTCTGCTCTCAATGTGGCGATGAAAACAGAAAGAGAGAGAATTACATCGTTTTGGTGCATCGCTAAACTTTGTTGGTCTTTACCATCGTGATGTATTTTTTGTAATCTCTATAATAAAAATATTTTGTGATATTCTTTATGAATGATATTCACATCTTGAATCTGTGTGAAGTATTTGCCCCTTTATATTTTAATTGTAATATTGTAATCATTTTTATCTGTTATTATATGATGGTGAAAGTTATACTTCTCTGATTTTAATTTTTATACAATTATTACAATGAGTAATATGGCGGATTCTGCTGTAACATTGAAGGAGGCTTATATACAGTCTACCATGATAATAGGCTCTGTACTGATGAACTGATGATGCTTATGTATCTTTTGCTCTTAGGTGTGTATAACGTCACATGTAGTGTACGCATGTGCTTCTCTAGGACGCTCTGCGCATCGTTATCTCGACACTTATTTTACAGCTGTTTCTCTAACTTTCCATTGGCCACTATGATGTAAGCGTTTGCTTCTTTCTCTTCTTATACATGATTATTTCATGTATGCCTGTGAGTGAACTGGTGTTCGTGAGTGTTGCCGTACCCATCATCTCTCTCTCTCTCTCTCCTCTCTCTCTCTCTCTCTCTCTCTCTCTCTCTCTCTCTCTCTCTCTCTCTCTCTCTTTATCTTACGTATCGAGTGGGTCCCTAATAGGCTGTGAGCGTTTATTAGTGTTAATCATGTGATAGGATCTACTCATCTCCGGCGATTTATGGTTATTGTTATTGAGAAACATTTTATTCAGACATTTACCTACACAGTAGGTTGGCGTTTGCTCTTGAATTATAGGTTATCGAAGAACACTTGAGATGAGTATTTTATGGCTTATTGATTATAGTGGCTTTTGAAGATTATTAGAAGCTGAATGATGGTGGTTGCTGTAAGAAGGAAATTAGTTTGAAGTGTTTTATATTGTTTAATTATTTTTAATGGTGTCGTATATTTGATTGTAATAAACAGTAATTGTTTTATATGGATAGATCTTATTCTGATTAAGTAGGATTATGGTGTTTATTTCTATTTATTGTTATAGGTAGCTGTTTCTTCTTGCTTATTACTAATTTTTATTTCATTTAAGAAACATTTACTTTCCCAACCATCCTTGACAGAGAATTAAAATATGCATTCTTTTATAAACACTCTGTTTGACATCTATTTAGCTTCATAGGTTATGTCACGTTTTAGGAAACAGGAATCTTCCACAGATCTTCCACTTCAGTAGATTCCACATTCCTGAGAATGACCAGGCGCCCTCTAGCGGAGATCCAATGGAAGGCTGGAAGCTGGCAACTTCTAGTGGTAACAAGAACTCTCTTGAGAGTTCTCCTGTGTACATGATGTATGCAGTGCATATAATCAGTAAGATTAAGAAAAAGTACAAGTAGTGTCCAAAATTGGCCATCAGATGATATGCATTTGTTTTTAACTCGCCTAAGCCCAACAAGAACTTTCTGGTCAAAATATTTTCGAGTGTATGCATATTTGGAATAAGCGTTTTAACTTATTTAGATTTT
>NC_090745.1:83438915-83453915 GCF_036898095.1 Palaemon carinicauda
GTTTCGTTTTTAATTTAGTTCATTTATGAAAGTTTATTGAGTAAATTTTCGGCTTATTTTTTTCATTGATGTGGTAGTGAAAATTTATAATGGATTAAATTTACATTGGTTTCATTTGACACGCCTACAAAATGTTGGAATGTTTTTTTTTTTTTTTTTTTTTTTTTTTTATTTTGGTTTCTCTCTTTGATTTGAGTAATTTTTTTTAAAGGATAATGCGTGTTTATTTTTACATTGTATTTGAAGTAAAAATTTTTATCATCATGATCATGCCAATATCTATTTGGATTGATTAAATCACTCTAAAGCGGTCTGTGCTAGTTTCCCACGCTAATTTTAATCACCATTGTAAACAGTTATATTCTATCTCAATCAGCAATGCAATGAAAATCTAAACTTGCATGGCATTAATAAAGAGAACCTGAATATCCCAGCCAACGGAATGCAATCATAGTCCTCCTCTCTGGGATGATTGACCTTTTCTGTTGCAACGCTCGATGGGCCTCTGCCGTCCTTAGTGTATTAATTTACGGTCTGCTGCGGAGAGTCAAAGGCAACTTGAATCATAAGGTCACTTTACAATTCATTCTCTCTCTCTCTCTCTCTCTCTCTCTCTCTCTCTCTCTCTCCTCCTCTCTCTCTCTCTCTCTCTCTCTCTCTCTCTCTCTCAATTTGGTGTTGAATTATGGTCTAGAACTGGAATGCTTCAGAAAGATGATTTATCAAAACGTTAATAATGAGGCTGTGGTTCTTGGTGTTTGTGCTTCCTTGCTTATTCATTTATTTTTCAAAACGAATAATTACGGTAATATATTTGTTGTAGTGGGATACTCGGAAATTATTTGTGATTTTCAAACTTAAAGAATAATTTTTTTACCAATTTTTATTAAAAAAAAAAACAGGAACAAAGGATTTTATTTGCTAGATTTGATTAGTTTTAATATAATGTATGTTTAGTTGGCATATTTGTTTTATGTTTTTTACTGAAATTATAAGGCAACTCTTTTAAGTTGATACCTGTATAAACCTGTTAAACACAGAGGCGTTTACATCGTTAGAACTTAAGCCATACGATTTAGTCGTTAACTAGAAAGGCGACATTTGCCAAGCAAATACAGCACATTTCCCCTCCATCTCCCTCCTTTGCAACCATGGATTGGCCCATATTAATCTTTTCAAGAAACATATCCCCGGTAGATTTACCATCACAACATCACCCTACTCCTAATACACATGTTTGGTCTATATATATATATATATATATATATATATAATATATATATATATATATATATATATATATATAGTATATATATATATATATATATATAATATATATATATATATTATTTATATGATTTTATTATACTCTTTTCTTCCTAGAGAGTTTTTTTTATAGCTGCATAAAAGTCGCTTTTGAACGACAGAGATAAATGCCTGTTGGGTTAATTTTTAAAGACCGAACTTGTGTACACAAGCTAGAACCAGGGGAGATCAGACAATGGTTACCTATGACTTGTCAGGTAGACCAATGAGCCTCCCCAAGCCCCTATACTTTGCATGTGTGCTAAAAGCTTGTAATGACCTCAAAGGCCAGCTACGGTCTTATTAACAGTGATCTCACAAACAAATAAAAATATTCACTAGTTTAGCCAGAATAAATGTGGATGTATATTCGCCGAAATATTGCAATTGCATCTGCCTTCATCATTCATTGCAACCTTAGACTTTTATGGAAAGTGTTGAATGCTGGATAGATGAAATTCAGACACATGGACTCAAAGAAAGGAAAACCGAATTTAATCTGTAGCTTTTTGCATAGGCGTAGGAAGATAAATGATTCCAGCGGAATTGGAAGGATGTCAAAGTGAAATATTCTTCTTTTCTACTATCTGAACCATCTAACGGATATTCTATACTTTGCACTTGATTGCTTTCGAAGTTCTTTTTTTTTTTTTTTTTTTTTTTTGACATGATAAGAGTAGCTGCATTCATTCAGATAATGCTTCAAGAAAAGATTATTTGTTTTATAATAATTAAAGTAAATAGCTTTATCGATCGATTTTAGTTATGATGCTCTCTCTCTCTCTCTCTCTCTCTCTCTCTCTCTCTCTCTCTCTCTCTCTCTCTCTCTCTCTCCTCTCTCTCTCTCTCTCTCTCTCTCTCTCATTGGGTTTTAACTTTGGAGTAGATTTTTTTAATAGTAGGAATAGACTGTAGCGTCCGACCCCAGCAGAAATCATTATTAGTAGTCTAGGTGGTTACTAAGCCATATACATTTGGAAGGTACCTATGTCAATTAGAAGTGAATTAGCCTTTTATGAAGAGATTTTATAATTAAGGTAGTTTTATTTCTATTTCAAAATTTTGACTGACCATTCAAGACTAGCCTTACGTATAAGCAGTGTCATTTTTTTAGCCATCAAAGATTTTAGTAGGCCTATATGATTGAAAATGGATTCAGAACTTGTTTGTGATTTATAAGTCAAACCAACTTTATCTGAGTTTAGCCCTGAAGAGTAATGCCTAATAGAAATTTAGTAGACAAGGCAGTTTTATCATAGATTCAGTCGATAATGCAGCTTTTTTAGAGGTTTAATAGATAAGGAAGCTATATCAGAGGTACGTGGGTATTCAATCAGCTCCATAAAGTAAAGTAGCCTTATCAAAATTAAGTCTGATAAAGCAGCTGTACGAGACTTTAAGTGTACAGGGTAACTATCAGATTTGGGGATTGTGTTGTGCGTGTGTTTGTGTGTGTGTGTGTGTGTGTGTGTATGTGTATGTCTGTGTGCTTGTGTGTGATTGTATGTCAGGCTGATGACGAAAAGGATTTTTTAAAATATTCCTCGGTCAAAAATAGCTGAATTGGAAATTCGTCTGAAAACTAGTATTATAAAACTAAGCAGTTGTGCCTAATGTATGTAGGTAAGCAGCATGTTACATTAGATACTATTTGTGAATTTAGGACATATGGCCTGATGCTGGGGCCAGCGAGGCCATTCATCTCCCACGTGCAAATGGTTGAAAACCACTGTTACACTTTAAGGTAAAAAAGTTAGAAGCAGGACATCAAGATGAAAGAAAGTAAGCATGAACAGAGGTAAAATAGAAGGATATAAAGTAAGTGCAGCATACAATACACTACGTGAGGTGCACTGATAGCACTACCTTTCCTGGGGGTGGTCTTTTCTTCTGTTTTGATTTCCTCTGCCACAGCAACTTAATCAATGGTTCAATATATGAGACACCTTTGATGAGGGATTAATGTGACCGGAAATGCTGTTTTTGATACAGGGTAGATGACAAAGGAAATGGTTTTATAATTCTTAAGATTAAATATTAGGGTGGAATTATTATCATTGCTGTTTTTATTATTATAATAATAGTAATAACAATAATAATAATAATAATTATTATTATTATTATTATTATTATTATTATTATTATCATTATTATTATTATTATTATTATTATTATTATTATTATTATTATTATTATTTATATTATAATGAGCGTACAATATTAAACAAGCCAGACACGTAAAATTGCTGAGATTGGCTTAAGATGAATAGAGCGAAGATAGTAACAACAAATATATAATTAATAACAAAAAAGATTAGATGATTATTTGTCTTTATGATTAAATGGATAGGTAAAAAGATAAATAAATAAATTAATAATCGAACAAAGTGATATGTGCCTGGTTTCATCTGCAGATATTGAATATCAAGCTCAAGACTAAAGAGGGCGAATTAAGAACATTGTTTTTATGGTCACCATCTTGCGTAATGTAAGAACATTTGTCATCTGAGGTGAGCCGCCATTGATAGCTGAACAGATACTGCAGTCAATAGCAAGACCTTATTGAAAATAGGGAATGTTGAACGTCTTAACTACCCCAGATGGCTTTCGAACAAAAGTATTACACATGCTATAAATAAGATTTAATATACAAGTTTTCCAATTTTATCGAAACCTGTTGGAAACCTCATGTTATTCTTACTACATTGACGATTTAAATCTAATTTGCAAGGTGTTTCATAGCTGGTATAATCTAATACATAAATGTAGCTTTTGTATTTCATGGTGAATTTCTGAATTCTGAAATAAAAAAAAGATAGTTTTCCTTTCGATGTTGTTATGGTAATGGCAGTGATGTTATGATGTTAGCGACTTGAGAACAGGGAAGAGGAGTAGTATCCCACAGAGAAAGAAGTCCAAGGAAACTCATTATCATACAAACGAGCAAAATAGAACGAAAGAAACATCTCGGATAATATACTAACAGATGAAAAGAGAGTAAAAGTAATGGATATTAAAACCCCTCGTAGAATATTTCATGAGCGAGAGTACTGTAAGGAATCTTTGGCTCTTTGCCAGAGAAAAAAAAAAATATGACCCGGTGATTTTGGGGACCTTCATAGCCGGATATTTTATGCCAGCAATGATACCTAATAGAAATTCCTGACTTGGCTCTTTGGGATGCCATTCGACGAGATGATCCCGTGTTCTCGTCAGATCGTACACATGTAGATGAGAGAAATAGCAAGAGAGAAAAAGAGATAGGAAGTCTTCATTGATCCATACAGCATCACAGTTTGATGTTGTCGAGTTTGGGAGGGCAGGGGGCTCCACGTATATATTCGGGGGGGAAAAGTGCCACCGGATGGCAGATGAAATTTTTTAGGAAAAGAGGAAACGTGACCTATGTGGCTGATGATGTTCATATTCCTCATATTGTTATTGTTTTTTTTTTCTTCATTGTTGAAAATTGTTTTGGAATACTAATGTTTTAGATGAAGTTGGGGAATACGCATATTATCATTATTGTTGTTGTTGCTGTTGTTTGTGTTTTTTTCGTAATATACAGATATTTGTGTGTGCGCGAGTGCAAAATGTTGAGATAATGAAATAAAAATAAATTGACCGTAGAATAATAGATTAAATTGTTGAATGGGTTGAACTTCAGAAGGCCAGACGTGTAAATTCCTTTTTGTTGAACAAGTTGACATATATATCCTTATCTAGTTTATATAGGACTGATCTATTTTGAAGGTGATTATTATTTTTTTGTTTTTAATCATTATTTATATACTCTATAAGTTATTTACCGTTTCCTTTCCTCACTTGTCTGCTTTCTCTAGTGATTCTCATAGTCTTCTATTTTGTTTTTCCAACCAGTGTTGTGGCTTGGCTAGAAATAATAATATTGATAAAAAGCATAATAGATATTTTTTTTTACCTTAAATATTGTGGTGACAGAATTGTTTGCCTTCATGTATATGAACAAGTCTTTAAAGGTGGGTAGTTAACCCATAACCTTTTCTTTACCCTAGCAGATGCTGGCACAAATTTACAGGCGGAATAACTTTTTTTTATTTGTTTATTATGTGTTTGTGCACACAAGCTCAAATCTTGGCTCGAGATAAATGTACAATAAAATTCAATATTCCACTGATACTTAGTGGCTACACCTTTTTTAGTGGGCTCAACGACAGAATATTAGACATGGCTTTAGGTGGAAGTTATAGTAATGAACCCATAAGGGTGCAGTTAACCTAACCACGTGCTTTTTCTCATTATATTAGCAGACCTTACTATCAATTTACAGCGAAGTGAGCTGGTCGGGAGCAAATCATTGAGCTGTCAAATGTGCGCCGGAAGCTCTACCACATAGGCTGCACCAAGTCTTTTAGAGCGTAGTTGCTTGCAACACGTCCAATTCCATGTATGCTCAAGGTGCTTATTTGGTATTTCTTGCTGTTAATCCATATACAGTAGACATCTGACCAAAAAATTACTTTGGTAGTAGATTGGCCAGGGCACCAGCCACCCGTTCAGATACTACCGCTAGAGAGTTATGGGTCCTTTGACTGGCCAGACAGTACTGCATTGGATCCTTCTCTCTGGTTATGGTTTACATTCCCTTTGCCTACACGTACACCGAATAGTCTGGCATATTCTTTATAGATTCTCCTCTGCCCTCATACACCTGACAACACTTGAGATTACCAAACAATTCTTCTTCACTTCTTCACACTGTAATTGTTCAGTGGCTACTTTCCTTTTGGTAAGGGTAGAAGAGACTCTTTAGCTATGGTAAGCAGCTTTTCTAAGAGAAGGACACTCCAAAATCAAACCATTTTTCTCTAGTCATGGGTAGTGCTATAGCCTCTGTACCATGGTCTTCCACTGTCTTGGATTGGAGAGCTCTTGCTTTAGGGTACACTCGGGTACACTATTCTATCTTATTTCTCTATCTCTTGTTTTGTTAAAGTTTTTATAGTTTATATTGAAATATTTATTTAGATGTTGTTGCTGTTCTTCAAATAAACAAATTTTTGCTTGCTTCCTTTCCTCACTAAGCTATTTTCCCTGTTGGGGCCTCTGGGCTTATAGCATCCTCCTTTTCCTACTAGAGTTGTAGCTAAGCAAGTAATGAGAATAATGATAATAATAGTACAAAATGTTCTGCGATCCTTAGATTTATTTCGATGTTTATATGTAATGACGCAATGGGTTTTGGCTGTATGCTCAACCTCTGTTCAATAAATTGGTGAACCATCGCCCCCAAATTCTTTTAAGCACAATTCTGCCCAAAAATTAAATGAAACTTTTATACCAATGCCATATGTATTTGTGTTATGACTGAATCCGTAAAGTCTTTGAAGAGCTCCTGTCCATAATCGGGCTTCCTATAAAAGGGCCTTAGATTTTATATGGAATATTCCGTATATTATAAGAGATGCTTTGTGAAGCAGGGTAGAATACCGTGTAATGTATGGAAGAAAACGGTGCTCTTTTTATCCTTTGGGTTGAAATATTCCAGAATTGTTTTCATTTTCAACTATTTTTCTCTATTTTTCTTAAACATATTTTTAATCTAAAGTGGTTAATTTGTTTCGTAAATTTCGGAGGAATATTACTGTAGAGTGACAGGATCTAGTTTATTACTAAAGCATGTTTGCATCAAATGACTCACGACAATCTTCATTATTCATTCATTTTATCGTAAATCACGTTTTGTTTAATTTGGCGCCAAATGAAAACTCATATTTTTCATGCAGGCCCGGTGGATATTTTAGTTTTGTGTTAGGAGTGCGGCAATGTCAAAGCAGAAAAGCTTACTGACTCTAAAAGATGCTTACTCAAGAATGAGAGAAATTAGGATGATGATAAAACACCAAAAAATTAAATTACTACTATCGTTGTTATCGTCTATGAAATATACTAGCTGTAGTTATATAGCTATAGTATCCCCTCTAAAATTGATGATAGAAAATGAGTTGATTGAAACATGATAGAAAATGGAAGTGGCGTAGACCGGTATCTCAGGAAAATCGATATCGGCGATACTTGAAACCTTTTCGATAAAGTAAGTCTTAAATATTTTCTCTTTTGAGATTTCGTAACAAGAGGCTGTGTATTTCTTTCATATACAGTATATCAAACTAGCGACCAATGATATTTTAAATGCCCATGCATTCACTACCTGTACTTCAAATTTGTTTACTAATATTAGTAAAATCATAAAGCATTATTGTGAGTGCATCATTTATTGATAATTTTTTAAAACAAAGTTTAGGAATACCAATTGTTGACATTTATACATTAATTTTATCCCCAAAACTATTACGTGTTACATGGCATAGAATAGACTTTCATTGACGTGGGGCAAATAACTTTGGCCCGTTTGTTGAGAAATCCTCTGTACCTCTGTTTACGTAGGCAACATATTAGGAAAATGGCAATGAATCATATGCAGCAGATGGTAGCCAGAATAGAAACAGACATGAAACTCGGAACCTCAACCAAAAAGAATTTTTGATTGACGACCGGAAGATTAACATTTCGTGGACTTAGGATGGAAAGCATATGTGTGTGTATATATGTATGTATGTATATATATATATATATATATATATATATATATATATATATATATATATATATATATATATATATATATATATATATATATATATGTGTGTGTGTGTGTGTGTGTGTGTGTGTGTGTGTGTGTGCGTGTTTGTGTGTCTGTGTGTGTTTGTGTATGTCTACGAGTGTGTGTGTATGTTTATGTGTAGATAGACAGATAGATATACATACATGCATGTTTAGTTTTATTTTTCTCTTGGCGACTCAGCCCCTTATCTGGTATTCATACATCGTTGTGGCACCCCTAATGTAGCTTCACTTCTTTGGCGTCAACTTCCCTCAAATTCCAAATTGATTTTCCTCCACATACTCCGGGGAGAGAATCTTAAGAAGGATGGGAACGTCTTTCGAACGAAAATGCGAGGAAGGAAAGCAGACAGGGTCTGGAAACAGAGGGCGTAGTAGGATTTGGTAGTAGAAAAAAAGGGGGTCTAAAACATTTACCCCCCACTCTACAACTTACCCAACAAATACTTCTTTTTTTATATTCAAATACAGTACTCGGTGTCTTTTATCTTTATTCTTAAGACAAATGAACTTGTTTATGTGGACGTTGACGGAAGAGGTCGCTTATATTTGGATGGATAAATGTTTTATGTTGTTCTTATAGATGGCTTATATTAGTCAGTTTAATAGACTTATTATAATGTTAAGGCGAGTTAGTTTGCATATTCTGTGATTATTAGAATACCTCAGGAAAAAAAAAAGCTGTATGTTATGAAGGCTAGCCTTAAGAGGTTTAGATGTGGGAATCTGGGAACCATTGGACTGTTCCCATACGAGATATCTAATAAAAGGATGAAATATTTTTGGTTGAATTGAAGGGAAGAGTACGAGTTTGCTGAATCCCAAAAATAGTTAAGATCATTGCCAAAAAGGAAAAGATGAAGAAGAAAAAATGCTTCTCTTTGTAAACGATGATAAAGCATCGTAGGAAGTACTTTCACTTAGCTTTAGTATACAATGTAGTTTTGCTTTTTGACTGATCTTTTTACAAATGACCTCCATTCTTCAAAAATAAGAAGAGTTCTCGGGATATAAAGTTTATATAGAAATGTTTTACTGTCGGTTATGAAGAGTTTGAAAGGAAAATAGGTGGAACTCTGTATGAGTTATCAGTGATGAAGAACGAAACTAAATATTAGAAAAAAAAGGAAACTAGTTAAATTTGTAGAATGATTATAACTACATAATCTTTTGCATGGAAGCTTTTCAACTATGTAAGAATTAACATCTCCTAATAAGTATGGTATACATTGGTTAAGTATACTCAATTCTTGGAAATTAAATATTCCATGAAATTCGCCTCTCTCTCTCTCTCTCTCTCTCTCTCTCTCTCTCTCTCTCCTCTCTCTCTCTCTCTCTCTCTCTCTCTCTCTCTCTCTCTCTCTCTTTTCTCTCTCTCTCTCTCTCTCTCTCTCTCTCTCTCTCTCTCTCTCTCTCTCTCTGATATCTATCGGTATTAACATTTATTCAGATGTATTACTTTTACGTTCTAAGTTAGCAATCAAATCATACATTACGTTTTATACAGAAAAAAAAAATATAACGCTAGATATTTTAGAATCCCAAATATATTTTATATGAAAAAGCTTCAAGTGTCTAGGAACGTTGACGCATTTGTTATTTTATTTAAGTGGACACTCTCTCTCTCTCTCTCTCTCTCTCCTCTCTCTCTCTCTCTCTCTCTCTCTCTCTCTCTCTCTCTCTCTCTCTCTCTCTCTACTTTGCCATGAGCGTCACGTAGCAAAGCGGGGGTTAGGGGTTCGCTGCCCTGGACACGCCCTGGATATTAGCTCTGTCTGGAACATGGGAACCTCGTAATTGAAGACTGTTGCGAGGCACAAGGATTTCCATTACCAATTCCAAACGAACGTATGTGACTTAATAGATTTGGTTTGGTAAATTATTTGAATACAAAGACAAAGTTAAATGAATAACTCGGAGTTGATGTTAATGTAGAGTTTCTTTAAAATACCCATATATTTGTATATTGACCTTTTATATATATATATATATATATATATATATATATATATATATATATATATATATAAAAGTATAAATAAAAGTATATATATAAGTGTATATATATATACATATATATATATATATATATATATATATATATATATATATATATATATATATATATATATATATATATATATATATATATGTATATATATATATATATATATATATATATATATATATATATATATATATATATATATATGATATATATATATATATATATATATATATATATATATATATATATATATATATATATATATATATATATATATATATATAACTTTGGTGATTTATTTAGCCCACTAACAGTAGAACCCCAAAATATCCGGTCGCTCGTTTGTTCCTTTTCTATATTATTTCCAGATTATACTGTATGTATGGCATCCATACAAATATGTTGTGATAAAGCTTTTTTCTTTTTTGTGGGTAGTTATTTTTTTATATAAATGTGTATCTTACCTAAAGTTGTAATTCATTCATCATTTTGGTTTTTGTATTTTTCATAGAAATCGTGAGAAAAGCGTATAGACGTTAGCTTCCAAACTGATGACAGTTTCTCCATCTGAATTTCTTTTTCCTTTTCTGTTTTTCTTCCTCTGTTTGAAATCTTTCTCACGTAGGGAAGATCAGCTCCTCGGTCTTCTATTGGCTCTCCTGTCTGTGGCTGAGTTTCCCCTTCGGAAGATCCGTTGTGTGTGAACCTCTCGAATACGCGCTTCTATTTCTTTGCTGATTCATTAAGAATTAATATAGCGACATTTCCATGCCAGGAAGGTAAATTGTTGGAAGTTGTAGAAGAGGAAAGCCTTTAAAATGTTGAACTGGAAATTAAGGTCTTATTGTGTAAGAGGGTAAGCAAGATAGTGTGAATGGTGCAATGTGTATTGGGGGTTTCGACATGATGCTGGTGAGCCTTCGGTTTAGGCCAGGGATTGAATCTACTAATGCTGAAGAATTGTTTTCCTAATGAAACCATAACCTTTGTTAATCTGCAACTCTTTTATTTAAGGAATGAACGTAGCGGTCATGTTTTTGTTTCTATTTGGAGTCATCCCTATCAAGAGAGGCCCCTTAATGTTATGAGGCTATATTTGTTATGGATATGTTTCTGAATTTAGTTTTTCTATTTTACTCTCTCTCTCTCTCTCTCTCTCTCTCTCTCTCTCTCTCTCTCTCTCTCTCTCTCTCTCTCTCTCTCTCTCTCTCTCTCTCTCTCTGTGAAATGCATGCATTTGATTTATCGTTTAAGACTCTCTCTCTCTCTCTGTGAAATGCATGCATTTGATTTATCGTTTAAGAGCTTAGTCTGTATCATTATTGTCTTCCCTCTGGATTCAGATATAGGAATTTTTAACGTTTATTTTCTGACAGTGTACTTTTAAACTCGCACCACGTTTATAGAAAATTACCCTTGAATGCGACACCTGATTATTATTATTATTATTATTATTATTATTATTATTATTATTATTATTATTATTATTATTATTATTATTATTATTATTATTACATGCTAAGCTACACCCCTAGTTAGAAAAGCTGGATGCTATAAGCTCAAGAGCACCAACAGGGAAAATAGCCCGGTAAGAGAAGAAAATAAGGAAACAAATAGACTAGTGTGCCTGAGTGTACCCTCGAGCAAAAGAACTCTAACCCAAGACAGAGGTAGACCATGGTACAGAGGCTATGGTACTACTCAAGGTTAGAGAACAATGATTTGATTTTGGAGTGTCGTCCTAGAAGAGCTGCTTACCATAGCCAAAGAGTCTCATCTCTTACCAAGTGGAAAGTAGCTACTGAATAATTACAGTGCAGTAGTTAACCCCTTGAGCGAAGAACTGTTTGTCAGGTGTATGAAGACAGAGAGATTGTGGAAAGAATAGGCCAGACCATTTGGTGTATGCGTAGGCAAAGGAAAAATGAACCGTATCTGGCCAGTCAAAGGACCAAATATCTCTCTAGCGGTAATATCTCAACAGGCGGCAGGTGCCTCGGCCAACCTACTACCTAAAACGATTTTGCTATCTTTTGGAATTTGAACATCAAGAGAAAGACGTAAAGATTTCATTTTTATTTAGGAAAATCCTTAAGGAATTCATAGTTTGTAATCAATCTAAATATCAATTTAAAGCAGCGGGATTCTGATCCTTTTCCCACTAGTAGTAATTCATTGTACAGTTACAGAATGTGGGCTAGGAACAAAGTATAGGTCAATTTAAAGCAGTAATATTACCTAAGAGAGTATGAAAGGATGAATGATTCTATTATCTAAGATTGTAGAAAAAGGACGAAGTATCATACATTAAGCAAGATAAGTTTCTTTAAGCATAGGGAAACGTCTGAGTCATGATTCATTAGCAGCACTCGTAACATTTTCCTTTATGTAACGATTGCATAAAATTACAGTTGTCGTATGTTGATGTAATAGAATTTGTAAGCTATATCTATTCATGTCACCATATGAACAAAATTGGGTCGATTGATCACGTCAATTAGATGTTGAATAATAAATATCCAATCAGTGTTCATGATTGACTTTCCCGTGATTTGGTTAGATTTCTAGTTCTATATCTTATCCATAATCTTGAATAAGAAATTCTTCTGATCACATAGCGTTTCCTCGTCAATGATATTAGATGAAGAAAATGTGACATATTTTGAGAAATAAAGGAGTCTTATGAGTTTTGCACCATTTCGTGGGAAAAGGCCGTTATTAGTTCCTTAGGTAATTTGCGCATCTATAATCCGACATAATTCTGTAACGTCATTTCTTATTATTTATTTCTGTTTTTGGCATCCATCATCACTTAAGATCACGCGATCGAAGCTCGTCCCGTTATTCTCTATGTTGTTGTTGTTGTTGTTGTTTCTACAGTAGGTAATTTTTAAAAAGAAACTTGCGTAATTTAGTTAATTTTTCTCCTTGTTTTCACCTTGATTGAAGGAAATTATTAGGGAGGTTAAAGAAAATTTAGAGGAGGAATTTTTATTCATATCACTTTTGTTTTAATTTTAGATTATCATTAGATAATACCTGTCCCTGCCATTTATTATCATACAATTATATGCTTTAAAAGAAAGGAGAAGTTGGAACAGTTAATTTTGTTAACATTTATTTCTGCAAATTAAATATTTCTATTTTTGTAATATTTAATAATTTATAGTAATATTTTCATCCTGGAGCATGTTTTAATGTGAATGTGTAGTTGCGTGTGTTTCTCTGTGCCAGGATGCTTAGAGGTTTAAACCGGGTTTGTGAGATTGTTCACATTTATTTCTAATACAATGAGTTTTCGATTTAAGGTTTCCATGATCCTTTTGAAAAGATCCAAGAAGTTTTGATTAAAATCAAGAAACGAAGCGATTATATAGATTAACTCTTGGTACTGAAAAGAAAACTAGGTATAATAAATTAATCAATTCTTGATGTAAAATTGCAATGATTTTTTTCTTTTGGCTCTGTGATTACCATGTAAGAAGTTTAGTAGTAAGTACAATTCATAGAGAATATTGTTTAAGTTTAGTTATCAGAACCGAACAACAAAATCATTTAAAAATAATTCTTGTACTGATATACCATGCTTGATTTTTTATGCATGTTAATGTACTTATATCTCATGAAAAAACTGCTATTGATAAATCTTAGTATGTTTCCTGTTAGCTGAAAATTTTTCTTTCAATACTTAGTCAGGCGAAGGAAAAGAAAAGAAAAATTCTGGTTATTGACTCTCAATTTTATTTTTTTGATGTAATTAGATTATTGATTTTCACAAAGAGTTACTGTAGAAAAATATATTGATCAATAATAATCTTTCGAAGTTTGTCACTATTGGCCACTGATCCCTGAAGTAGCACACGGGAAAGGTCCGCGCATAAATGCTCCTTGCTTCGATAAAATATTCTTTTGATCACATCCATTATCCCGCCTCATGTCACAAGTCCGCCTTTTCCGTCCTGTGTCCTCCCTCCCTACCTTTTTCCCTCCCTCCCCTCCCTCCCTACTTCTGCATAGGCCTATCCTTAAAGGTACTGATGGAAATGTAGTTAGGCTTATACTAGAACCGATGGTAGGACTCCACCACCGGTATCCCCTATCCTGGCTAGACTCTCTCTCTCTCTCTCTCTCTCTCTCTCTCTCTCTCTCTCTCTTAACTATGAGATAATTTGGAGAGGGAGAATGTCTCTTGATGTGGTCAGTAAAGCGGATTTGCTTCCATGGATTACGTCGTTAAAGGTGATCTGGTAATGGATAACGATAAGTCGCCTGTATATCTCCGAAGTCGTCTTCATTATCATTCTTGGCTTTTCCCCTCATCCTCTGTTTTCTCACTCTTCCATTTTGAGTAACTTTTCCTCTTCTCTTTTCCCAAACCCGGTTTTTTTTTTTTCTTGTGGAAGTTTGGTCGAGTCTGTAAATTTTTTACTTAATACTACGTAATTATTTCAATAGGCCTACATCGTTCGTTTTTTTTTTTTTTTTTTTTTGGAAAACGATGAAGTGTTTTCCGTATTTTAACTCCCGTTATTAAGTATCTCCGCGGACGAAGTTGGAAGGAGGTTATGATTTTGCTCATGTTTGTGTGTTTGTTTGTGTGAGTGTATGTCTTTATTTGTGAACAGCTTCATGGCCAAAATTCTAATCGTAGAGTAATGAAACTTGCAGGGATTAAGTGTTATGTAAAAAAAAAATGAAAAAAAAACTGGAAATTATTAAATTTTGGAAGGTCACGTTCAGGCAAAATGTCCAATTCACGTTTATTAGCCATAAGTTTGGACATCGTTGTCACGGAGACTTCAAACTTGGTTCACAATTAAGTGTATGAAAATCCACGCCAATTAGTACATGTCATGGTAAAAGTTAAGGTCGAGAAATGAGCTGCGGCAGCTGAAGTCTGACCTCTAAGTATGTTTTTGCGTCCATTACGAATATTTATATTCATGCTGACTGCATTTAAACGTTCAGAACTATTCCCCACCAAACCTATTATATATTGGCATACGAATAAAGAATGATAATTC
>NC_090745.1:83466415-83481415 GCF_036898095.1 Palaemon carinicauda
TTAGGAGATGCTTTGTCACGACAGCAAAGGATAAAGATGAAAGCAGGTCAGGTTTTTTTTTTGTCTATTATGTTAAAAGGGTATACCTAAAAGAATTTTTCCCAACTCAGTTTTTGTATTTTTTTCTCTCCCTTTCTTTTTCCAGTGTTAAATTTATATAGCAACTGGGACATCACTGGATTTTACTAATTGAATTAAAAATACCCATTGTGGTACCTGATTTATATTGATGAGTTATTTTCACAACTCGCTTGTACACGTTATGCTCGTATGATGACGATGATATTACATGAAAAATAATATTCCTTTTGTGATGGAGCTGTATTATCACAAACTTTCAGTGAAAAAATAATTACTCTCTCTCTCTCTCTCTCTCTCTCTCTCTCTCTCTCTCTCTCTCTCTCTCTCGCTTTCTTTGAATCATATTGTTGTCAGATGTACGTTTCGAGATGATAAAGGTTAAAGCATTCAGGTCTTATTTGCAAGGCCTGTGGTTTGATGCTGTCCCCGCCCACTAACTGGCCTAGCTTTGCATGGTATTAAAGTCTGTTGTGTGCGAGAAACTAAACGCTGTCTGTACCTTTCAGTCGCCAACAGAAGAAGGCTCTTTTTGACAAATAGATCATGTATGTGGTATTTGTGTGTGTGTGCGTTTAATTGGTGCATATAAGTTTAAAGGGATTGCTAAGTTATTTTCAACGACGATTTTTATTGATTTTACTATTTATGTATAATAGTTTAAGTAGTCATTAAGTTGAAAGGCAGATATAATTTTGCAGAAGAGTTTCGGGTTGCATCTCGTAAACTACGACAGAGGAAGCAAAAGTCCGCTAAAATATAAAATTTTTGTCTGCGTGTGCTTGCGCGTGCGCATTTGAAGATTGGTAGAGATGCTCTTAAAGACGTAGTATCCAACCTGGTGGGACCGAGACTTTGGGAGAACTTTGATCAAACTTTGCGTAAGATCCTACCCTTGAGAGAGAGAGAGAGAGAGAGAGAGAGAGAGAGAGAGAGAGTATTCCCCTCGTAATTAGATTCAATTTAGTTTTTATATTACTAGGTGTAGTAGGCAGCCTGGGCTTGTGGGCAATGTTTAATTCATAATCCATCAGCATTATTTAGCACCCGAGATCGACGCCTGTTTTGTTGTTTACTCTTTATGTCATTTTTTTTTCTCTCTTTTTTTTTTTTCCTTTTTTTTGGTGGCTTATAGTAGAATACTTGGATATTAGCTATTATTTCTATCATTTCAATAACGTTCCTCGTTGTATGTTTTACATATCTTTGGGGCTTTTAGCAATTTCCAGCAGCTATCGATTACTTATTACATTTACAAATGTGCTACTGCTAGTCTTGTTTTTGTTTTGTTTTATCGAGATCTTTCTTTACTCTTCTACAGCCATATGAAAACCCTCAAAATTATTGGAATCGCCATTTCCTCTCGCACACATAATATAATGCAAAAACGAGTGAGGGGCAGCCGAGCATGTATCAAATATTGGAAGGCATGTGTCTCCGAGCCATAGGGACATTCTCTCTCTCTCTCTCTCTCTCTCTCTCTCTCTCTCTCTCTCTCTCTCTCTCTCTCTCTCTCTCTCTCTCTTATGGTTATTGGCTTGTTATGCTATAAGAAGAGGCTTTCGTGTGAAGGATGCGTTTCTCGCTTGGGGAGAATATTTTTATTACCGAGGATTGTGTTGAGAAGGATGGTTGTACGCATTTTAGCTTATTTATTATTAAAAGAATTCAATCTCTCTCTCTCTCTCTCTCTCTCTCTCTCTCTCTCTCTCTCTCTCTCTCTCTCTCTCTCTCTCTCGTTATTATTATTTTTACCATCACCTATTTTAAAACAAAGTGAATATAGTATTTCTTAATTTTGTTATAATGCATACATATTTCTTAGTGGTGGAGTTACGTATTTCTGCAGTGCACAATTAATTTATAACTCCCACAGTGGTCTTAATTATTTTCTCATGAGTGACGTTTAACATATGCTGAAAATCTGGTTTTGTGATGTTAACAATGAATAGATAACTTTCTGGATCTACAGCGAATTTGGAGATACAACGAAAGACATTAAAAGGTAGTGTCAAAATTGTTTGAGGGAAACTTTTGAAGTTTGGTTCATTTTTCAAGAATGATAATACATGGAAAAATTTATATTTGAGGAAAATGTTACATACATGGTTCCAACATCTTTCTGAGAACTAAACCACTCCTTTCTAAGGGGAAACTGAAGTGTACACACACACACACACACACACATATATATATATATATATATATGTGTGTGTGTGTGTGTGTATAGTATATATATATATATATATATATATATATATATATATATGTAGTGTTTGTGTAATTATATATATACGCTGATATTGTATAAACTGTATGCATTATTCTGTATAGGTATACGTATGCGTGTGTCTGTGATTACGCGGTTACGTATGTATCAAATTTTTAATCCAGCTAATCCTTTTCCCTTTTAGAAGGCAGAGCCTTCCAGTTACCAGTAAGATCATAGGAATAAAATTACTGGCCTCATGGCCTTTCACTTGACTTCACCTGCAATTAGTACGCTTTTACAACTGAGTCGACTGGCGTACGGCAGGTCAAGAATATTTCAGCGCATATGAGTGAAGGTGACGTATTGAAGGGTGAAATATTTACTTGTAGAAAGCTGATTTCGTGTCTGTGATGTTGAACGTATTTCGTGTTGAATCCGGCTGCTTGTTGCGGACGCCTAGGTATTATTAGAGATAAATGTTGCCATGAAGTTAATTGAATGGGGCATAATTGCTCTCAGAAACTTCTGAATAACAGAGGGAAGTAATTGAGAATTCCCATGGACTCATTTTGATAATGATTTGGAAATTTGACAATGAATGAAAATAAACACGGAAGGACGTATGGAATATAACTCTCTCTCTCTCTCTCTCTCTCTCTCTCTCTCTCTCTCTCTCTCTCTCTCTCTCTCTCTCTCTCACAATTCTGGAATTCTTATATTCCCTGGGATTTCTCTTAAAGACTGAAATATCACTTTGTATCTGGTACTGCATTTCCCAGTAATATGAGTTTATCATTTTATCTCAAAGATACCCTTCTTCATTGGAAAATATGACGTTAATGCAGGTATTAATGATGATGATAATAGTAATAGTAATTAATATTCATGATAGCGATACTAGTGATAATGATAAGGAAGTCAGTAATGATAGTAATGAAAATAGTGATAACATTATTAATAAAGAGAATTATACTTACAGTAGAAGTTCGAATAATATTTTCATTATTGTTTCACTAATTCTCCCCCGAAGAACTCCGACCAATGAAATACTCGAGGCGTTTTTCTTTTGCTATATCATCTACTGAAAATGTTAGTGTCTAAAGATGCCTCCTCTCTCCTCCTCCTCCTCCTCCTCCTCCTCCTCCTCCTCCTCCTCCTCCTCTTCCTCCCCCCCCCCTTCCCCTCTCCTCGTCCTCATTTTCCCCCCACCCCCTCGATAAGTTGTTTAAAACTGGAACTGGGCCAACCTATCGATTCCTACACACACTCTCTCTCTCTCTCTCTCTCTCTCTCTTTCTCTCTCTCTCTCTCTCTCTCTCTCTCTCTCTCTCTCTCTCTCTCTCTCTCTCTCGACGCCGACAACGGCGATCACTTGTTTGAAGGTATCTGTTGATTTCACCAGAAAATTACTCTTTACAATCAATAACAATTGTAATGAGAGGGGTGGTGATATACTGGATTGTGATTATCCTTTGTTAAGGAACATATAAATCGAATCATGATAGATTATTTTAATATAAAAAGAAACCAAAATAATGTTCAATGCAGAGGGCTAGTTTACAGTAAGAGTAAAATGAACATATATTTCATAGGTATTCCAAAATATAGATTCTCCTCAAGTCGAACATTGTTTCTAAAGTAAGGTTTTAATAGATCGTATCAAGGGATATGATGGTTTGTGCGTATGTATGGCTTATTAGTGTGTGTGTGTTTGTGTAAACGAGAGAGAGAGAGAGAGAGAGAGAGAGAGAGAGAGAGAGAGAGAGAGAGAAATATTGTAATATCTCTCCATAAATAAACGATTCCGTTAAGAAGACTTCTCAACGTTCGTAATGACTCGTGTCGAATGATTGCCTAATTAATCCCTGATTAATGTCAGTTGACACCGATTAAGTTTAATGGCTCCGAAAGCTATTTGACTTACAGCGAACCAAGAGTTTTACATGTCATTATAGGCAGTTCTTCTTCTTCTTTTTCTTCATATTGTACGAGATTCAGAGAGATAAGAGGGAGAAGACGAATATGATAAGTATGGTTCTCATTTCCTCCTTCGTAGAGAGAGAGAGAGAGAGAGAGAGAGAGAGAGAGAGAGAGAGAGAGAGAGAGAGAGAGTTGAATATTATGCGTATGTGATTCTCATCTGCTGGCCTCTATGTACAAGCTCTGTCGCTGTCTTTGCTGTTGGCAAAGATGCAGTTGCTGAAATTGCTCTTCCGGCCGCTGTGCTGGAGGTGGCCGCCACTGCTGTTAAACGGATTTTGAGCGAAGCGAAAAATCTATTTTTGGGTGAGATAGCCATGGCGTCCTGATGGAAGGTTCCTGTTTGGTAGCTTCCTTGGGTATAAGACTACTAAGATATTCCCAGAGAATTTAACCACAGGTTATCACAGAATTCTAACTTCTGGAGCGAGTATCTCAAAGGTTTCCCTTTAAGACATCGTAATACAACAGGGGACACGCATGTCTGGTCGTGCCACATAGCTATCTCCACCCCGAACAGAGTTAACGCTTCGGTGTGTAAGGGCTGAGAATAGCTGGGAGCCGTTCCACAGCTAATCTCACTCGTGGCTACTACTGATACTCGAGACGTAAACAAACGGACGCCATTGCTCTAATGACGTCACGCGCGTCTTTATCCTGGCGCCAGTTGCTGCCCATCACCATGATACAATTGTGTAGGGTGGGAACAAACTGAACGAAGTAGTAGGGAGGGTCCATCAGGACGCCATGGCTATCTCACCCAAAAATAGATTTTTCGCTTCGCTCAAAATCCGTTTTTTGGGCTCAAGCCATGGCGTCCTGATGGAAGAGTACCAGAGAATCAATGTATCGTGGTAGATTTTCCCCCAGAGTTAAGTGCCTAGGCATTGACAAAACAGCAAAGTAATCTTAGGTAAGAACCATAGGAACGAAGTATCCTGCCCCCCATTGGTAGGAAGTTCCCATGGGCTATGCCGACGTCAAAGTGGTATTGAAGGGCTATTCATCTTGACAGAAGAGCTTTTAAGAGCTTAGAGATGAAGCAGAATGTTTGATATTTGTATAGGAACATTCTGAAGTAGGCCAGTGGTGGTTGGGCACTGTGTAGAGTTCATCTCCTGATTATCAGAAGTAAGTATTCGTGTAGGAACCTTACTGAGACAAGGTGAATATAATTTAGGAATAGACATCTTAAATTCTTCATGACCATAAGAAAGGAGGAATAAATAAAACTATGACAGTATGTATTTCATAGTAAGTAGGAGCTGAAAGAGACGCATAAGTAATAAAATAGAAATTTTATTTCACAATGCAGAAATTAAATAATTTACAGCAAAAGTAAAGTTCATTTACAGTAATAATAATGTACATAGAAATAAAGGCTTGCTCTTGAATCTGAAAGGGAATTTCAGGATTAGTAGGTACTCGTTCTCGAGGAACGCAAGTCTTTAAATAACACATCATGCTCAAGGCATGCGGCACTTGTGTGACACTATGACATTTCACCTGGGATAAGAACAGTTATAAAAGCACTAAGTGTTTTTAGACATCACTATGAATCACTCGAGGGTCAACATAGGCACCCGAAGAGTTAGAGTCCCAAGTAACTCACTGTTCTACGCAGAGTTAGGTGCAGGTTTCATAACACTACCTGCGGCTACCACAAAATGTTTGATTTCGTGCACTTGTTTCGCATAATGTTTAAAGAAAACTCGCGAGGACTTCCAGCCCGTAAAGTTCTTAAGGCTCTCGAAGTCCATGCTCTGAAAGAAGTTCAGAGAAGATGCCACTTTTCTAGGATCATGACCAGCGGGTGTACTGTTCGGATCCGCTCTGCGAATGAAGTAGGTGATTTTCGCTCTTAATTGTTTCAGTGACAGGTCGCTGCCCGATGTTTCTCCTTTGAAGAGTTGGCCTCCACCAAAGTTTGAAGTTCTGCGAAGATAGACCTTGAGACTCTCTACTGGACATAGAGAGACATCCTCCTTCAGGGGGCATATTCTCCAAGGGCCCCATCTTTTGGTGGGTAATTCATTTTTGGCGAGAAACGTCGGATCGGGGGAGAGGGTCACTTCTCCTGAATCAGCAAACAGGATGTGTCCCTCTTCTCTTGATAATGCCACTATTTCGCTGACTCGAGCTCCCGAGGCGAGAGCAAATAAAAATATAACTTTCTGAGTCAGATCCTTGAGGGGGCATGAATCATTGTCCAAGTTGGAGGCGAAATGGAGCACCTTGTCTAGTGACCAGGAGATCGGTTTCGGAGGGGGTGCTGGGCGTAGGCGAGCACATGCTTTCGGCAGTTTGTTAAAGATGTCGTTGGACAGATCAATTTGGAAAGCATATAGAATTGGTCTAGTCAAAGCCGATTTGCAGGTTGAAATCGTATTGGCTGCTAATCCTTGTCCATGAAGGTGAATGAAGAAGGACATACAGAAATCAATGGTGATTTCTTTAGGATTTTTTGCTTTAACAAAGGAGACCCATTTCCTCCAGGATGATTCGTATTGCCGTCTCGTGGATTCGGTCTTGTATTCCTCTAGGAAGTCTAGACTTTTCTTCGAGATCCCAAACCTCTTCTTTGCGGCAAGGGAGAGAAAATCATGAGATGAAGGTCCTTGATTTTCGATGATGAAGCGAAGACAGTCGACTTCTGTACTTGTTGAGAGAGAACTGGGCCCGGGAGAGGGATCAGCTTGGGCTGCAGCTCCAGGACCAGGGGGGTACCAGTTGCTCCGGGGCCACTTGGGAGCCACTAGGGCCGCTGTCCCTTTGAAGGTTCTCAGTTTGGAGAGGACTTTCAACAGAAGGTTGGTGGGAGGGAACAGGTATATCTTCGACCATCTGTTCCAGTCCAGTGACATGGCGTCCACCGCTTCTGCTTTGGGGTCCTCGTACGGGGCTACGTACAGAGGAAGTTGATTGTTGTCGCTCGTTGCAAAGAGATCTATCTGAAGTTCTGGGACTTGATGAGAGATGAAGGAGAATGATCTTGCGTCTAGAGACCATTCCGACTCTATCGGGTTTGTCCGAGATAGAGCATCCGCTGTCACGTTGCGGAATCCTTGTAGGTGAACTGCAGACAGGTGCCACTTCTTCTTCTCCGCCAGACGGAAGATTGGGAGAAGCACCTGATTTATCTGGGGCGATCTTGAGCCCTGGCGATTGAGACAACGAACTACCACCGAGTTGTCTAGGGTTAGACGGATGTGGATCGAGGGCGGCGGGGATAGCTTCTTCAGAGTAAGAAGGACCGCCATGGCCTCCAAGATGTTTATGTGGAACGTCTTGAATAGTGGAGACCAGGTCCCTTGAGCTTGTTTCAGGTGGGAGTGACCTCCCCAGCCCTCCAGTGAGGCATCCGTGTGGATGTTGAGTGATGGAGGAGGGTGTTGGAGAGGAATGGACCTTTTCAGGGCCATTGCTTCCGACCACGGCTTTAGGAGGCGTCGAAGTCTGTTTGGAAGCCGTCTCTTGAGGTCTCTTCGAGCGATGGATGCCGATCGTCTCCAGACTCCCGCGGCATCCTTTAGCTGTGCACGAAGCACTGGGTTTGTCACTGAGGCGAATTGTAGAGAGCCTAGAACTCGTTCCTGCTGTCGTCTTGAAATGCGTTTGGATTTCAGTAGTCGCTTGACAGACCCTGCTATTTCCTTCCTTTTCTTCTGGGGGATGGAAAGGCGGTGTGACTGAAGATTCCAGTGGATTCCCAGCCACTGAAACTTCTGAGCCGGAGAGAGGCGAGATTTCTTCTCGTTGATCTTGAATCCCAGGTGTTCTAGGTACTGGGTAACTTCGTCGCAAGACTTTGTACACTCTTCGGGCGATGGAGCCCAGACTAGCCAGTCGTCGAGGTAGGCCATCACCTGGACGTTTCTTAGGCGGAGCTGTTGTACTATGGCATCCGCCAGCTTTGTGAAGATCCGAGGGGCCACATTGAGGCCGAATGGCATGGCCCGGAAGGCGTAGCTTTTCCTTTGGAGTCGAAATCCTAGGTAGGAGGAAGCGTGATGGTTCATTGGAATGTGCCAATAGGCATCCGCCAGGTCTATAGAGACCGTGTAGGAACCTTGAGGCAGAAGGGTCCTTATTTGTTGAAGCGTCAGCATCTTGAATTTGTTGTTCTCTATGAACTTGTTGAGGGGGGATAAGTCCAGAATGACTCTGAGCTTGTCTGAGTCCTTCTTGGGAACGCAAAACAGTCTCCCTTGGAACCTGGTGGACTTTACCTTCCTTATCACCTTCTTGTTCAAGAGGTCTAGAACATATTCTTCCAGAATGGGGGTTGATGGTTGAAAGAACCGCTGGAAGATTGGGGGTGGTTGCACCCAACTCCAGCCTAGACCGTTCTTGATGATGCTGTGTGCCCAAGGATCGAAGGTCCAACGATCCTGGAATTGGCGGAGTCTTCCTCCCACCGGAAGCACTTCATTGCTTCTGGTGTCCCGAGGACTTGTTGCCTCGGCCGCTAGCTCCCTTTCCTCCTCTACCTCTGGAGGGACGACGAGAGGCGTCTCTGCTTGCACCCCTGGACGAGCCTCTACCTCTGGCATGAAAGGTAGTGGATGGCTGCTCAAAGGCAGGGGTGAAGACCGGTGACTGTGACAACACCGGTTGGGGGACCAATTGAAAGGTCTGTTGTGGTTGGGCAACCACTTGGGAGGTAGCGGGTCCCGGAAACTGACGTCGTTGTTGACGTTGCTGGGGTTTCGGCTTCTGAGGTTTTCTCTTAGGCTGAGGTCCATCGTCCTGAGAGGTTTTCCTTTTTCTGGACATGCCCCACTTGTGGAGAAGGTTCCTATTCTCCGTGGCGGCTCTGTCAGTTATTTCCTTGACAAGGTCAGAAGGAAACAGGTGCTTTCCCCAGATGTTGGAGGAAATCAGCCTCCGGGGTTCGTGTTTCACGGTGGCACCGACAAACACGAATTCACGACAGGCTCTACGAGCCTTTATGAAATGGTACAAGTCCTTCATTACCGTGAGTAAGTGGGATTTGGCCAGTACCATGTAGTGATCAGGTACTGCTGTGTCACAGGCCATTACTTCAAGTTGGACTTGATGAGAAAGCGATGCTGCAAGCCTCTCCTTCGTGTCTTGTTCCCGGCGAAGGAGGTGATCGTTGAGCTTAGGGAGGTCTTCATTAAACTGACGTCCGGCGACGTCAGGATCGAGCCTACCCACGACGAAAGTATGTTGGACATCTTTCCATTGCCTAGTGTCAGGGGGTGTCACGATGGAGAAGGGTCTGCACTCCTCCAGTGCAGGGCAGGGTTTTCCTTCTTCCGCCGCTTTAAGGCATGCAGCTAAGGCCTTTTCCAAAAATGGAAGAATCGCAGTGTCAGGTGCGACATATGTAGGATGCTTCTTGCTCAAGGCAGGAAGCTTAGAGCAGGTAAAGCCCCTGCTCTTAAATGCGGAGGCTAGCATAGCCTGGGCCTTTGCGAGATCGAACACTATCTCTTCTTTAGGTTCGGTCTCCTCCTTCGAGGCAGGTTCGGAACGAAGTCGGACGTAACAGTCCGGGTAGGCCTCGAAGCTTGGGAAGAACTCCACATCTTCCAACGGGACCGTGCCGATCTTGTCACTAACAAAGATCCTGCCGGTCGCAATAACCATATGCTCTGCATACCTCCACGGGTTGGCATGAGAGCAAGCTGGGAGATCCTTGACCGAGATCTTCTTCGTGTCTCTGGATCCAATCATAGACCTGATGGACTCCTGGTTCTCCTTCAGTCTGTCGTCCATGACAGCTCTAATCAGTCGGATCAGTTCTTGGGTAGAAGAGGAAGGATCCGGGGTCGAGGAGGTAGACGGAAGGGACAATTCCGTCGGTGTAGGAGTAGGCGGAGGGATGGACGAGGGAGTAGCTCCAATCTCCGACTCGGTGTATTCCACCTTGTCTTCGTCCTCTTCGGCTCCTTGAGCCATAAGCGTCTTCTCCGTGTCTTCCGAGACGTCAGAGATCTGTTCATCATCCTCGGAATCCAAACGACACTCGTGCATGGACTGAGCCATGACCACATCAGGTTCCACTGAAATTTGGACAGTGGGGATTGCTTCCTTTGGAACCACTGAGTCAGGGGAGGCCTTAGGGAACAACAGGGACCTCAGTTCTTCGGTGGCCAGGTACGGTCCAGTAGCATTTCTCTGAAAACCACGCACCCACTTGCGCAGTTTCTCACGAGCAATGTCTCTAACCTCCGCTGAGGGAGGGTTATGGAAGGCCTCAACTAGGTAGGCCTGGCAGACCGTACATTCCAGTGGATTCCAGAACTTCCAATCCCCTTTCTTGTCTGAGCAAGGGGCGTGAGTCCTGCACGCCGTATGTCCGTAAAACTGCGAGCGTTTCACAGCACAGTAGGCGAAATCGCACTTCATCTGCTCCTCCTGTGGAAGAAAGAGAAAATGAGTATGGGGGAGTCATAGGAATGGCTCTTAAATTAAGTTAATATTAATCATTAATTTTAACTTAAGGAAGGTGTGATGCATAGAGAATGAAACAGTAAAGGAGAACACGCTCCATGCATCTCGCCCGGCTGGTTACCATAGGCTTGGTCCTGGGATAATCCAAATGACCGAGATCATTGGATATAGTTTCCTAGGATTCCCATTATATTGGAACTCCATGGAAAGCCAAGGACAAGGTTGGGATCGAATTCATTCGGTTCCCAGATAAGAGCCAGAAGGCCTCATTAAGGGTAACTGCTTCTGGCAACCAGCCGCGCTAAGATGCACATAGCATGCTGGGAATAGAAGAATGCAAAGAGACAGCATGATCACTAATAGAGCAGTACTAGGTACTGATCTTAGAAGCAAAGCAGCTTATCTATTTGCAAGGTAGGGCTATCTTAGTCTTATGATAGCTACAGAGAGGGGGTGCAAGTATTCTTGACGCCTCCGGGGCATTCGGCAAGCCGCCGGCACGCCGGAGCTCGCTTCAGCATAGATTCTGGCACTAGAACAGACAATTTTCAAAGTCAGTTAGATACCAGGATGGCGGCCGCCGGCACAACGGCGGCACGCCGGCAGGGAGCGGCGGCTCCGGCAGCCGGAGGATGCCGGATTGGTGACTGGGGTAAGGATGGTACAGGTAGTATCGGGTTGCCGGCAGTATATGCCGGCACTCCGGAGATCGACCGGCAAGCGGACGAATAGATAGGAGTAGGAGAGCCGCCGGTAGTAGCCGGCGGCAGCCGGCAGTCCCTCGGTACACGGGGGGCTGGCGGCAAGGGTAGGGAAGTCACCAAGAGGGAGGCAGGTATTGCCGGCAGTAGAGGCGGCAAGAGACCGGCACCCGGATAGATAGAGAGACAGGGGGAGGGAGGAAGGGATGCAGGAAGTACCGTCAGGGTTCCAGACATCCCTCCCCCTCCCTGAGGGGGTGTACCCATGATAGAGACAGGCTCTAGCATCCATAAGCAGGGGTCACTAGGGACCGGGAGCAGGTAGCCCAAGGGAGGACTAGGGAACACCCAAGAGGGGGGGGGGGGAGACTCCCCTATGCAGAGCTACACTAGTAACTAACCTTATAGGACACTATGAAGGTATATGTACCAGAGCGGACAGCACAGGGAAGCTCGGGTAGCCCTACTCTTCCACCCTAAGGAGGATTTGTAGGACAGGGGACAGATGAGTATAAACTAACCTAAGCATAGGCTAGGCTATACAAGAGATAGGTGGGGAGGGAGAAGAGAGGGGTCTTCCCAGGAAGGGTTTCTGTACCAGAGCGGCCACAAAGGGAAGGGAGGACACTCCCTAACCTAAGAATAGGCTGATCGGCTAAAACGGTGCAAGAGTACAGTTTCAGCATGGAACAGAGAAACCTTCCTAACCCGGCCTAGATCAGGGCTAAAAGTCCTGAACTAGGCAAGGAAGAAGACGTATCGCTATCGCAGGAAAGTCGTAGACTATCCTAGCCATAGAGGTAGGCTAGCCTAACCTCACTCTCAGACGCAATCCTAAAGGGGGTTCATTCCTTTAGGGAGGACTGAGAGGCGATAAAATACTCTATTAGACAATAAATCCCTTTACTCAGAAAAGGGATCAAGGCTAAATAGAGGGAGTGCCAAGGCAGGGGATGAAGGAAGCATATAGGGGTCCTAAGGTTAGGTTAGGCTAGAAAGAATCACTGACTAGCCTATCCCCTATATGGTCCCTGAAGGCGAAAACATTTGCATCACTAGTCAAAAGTATTGTAAAATAATAATGCCACTATCTTCATAACTTAGTCTAGGATCACTGATAAATCATGCATGAACACTTGTATATAGGCTCCTGGCCTGGGGGCTATAGTAGCCGACTGGTATGAGGTCAATCGATGACCGATAAAAAGCGTCTAAGCACGATATAAAAGTTCCTAGCTATGAAGACTAAATAAACTAATGTATTCGATTAGTATATAATGCCGGAAGCGTTGTTGTGGCTAACTAAATAAGACATGCAAAACAACAACGACGCCATAAAATGGCGGGTCCGGTAGAGGCACAGCTCTGCCACAAAACATCAATTATTTCGCGAAATAATATTTACTTTACGGCCAGAGCTTAATTAAACAATACTGGAACCTTGTACTCAACTTTCCAGAAGAAGGCGAGGCTGAAGGTAACGACATAGCGAAGATGCAAAACGATAAAGTTCACACAAGGGAAAATCCGTCTCAGTAGGGCAGCTACTAAACAAAGGAAAAGACGCGCGTGACGTCATTAGAGCAATGGCGTCCGTTTGTTTACGTCTCGAGTATCAGTAGTAGCCACGAGTGAGATTAGCTGTGGAACGGCTCCCAGCTATTCTCAGCCCTTACACACCGAAGCGTTAACTCTGTTCGGGGTGGAGATAGCTATGTGGCACGACCAGACATGCGTGTCCCCTGTTGTATTACGATGTCTTAAAGGGAAACCTTTGAGATACTCGCTCCAGAAGTTAGAATTCTGTGATAACCTGTGGTTAAATTCTCTGGGAATATCTTAGTAGTCTTATACCCAAGGAAGCTACCAAACAGGAACCTTCCATCAGGACGCCATGGCTTGAGCCCAAAAAGAAGTGTATACGACGGCACCGGCTGTTCCGGGACATGGGAGGTTTATCGAACAGGAATGAATTAAGACTTTCTTCAGCTCCTCGCTGTTGCGAAACGAATAGTATCTTAGTTTTTTTTTTATTTCTTAGCCTTTTTTATCTAAACGTTGACGTAGTAGTTATTAGACGTTGGCTAAGTTGTTAAGGAATGTTTTACATATTAGAAACATAGTTTATAATAATCATGGAATTAAAAATGAAACTGTTCAGTGTCTTTACCTCGTGTTTATTACTATTTTCTATAAAATACTGTTGTTTCATTCATCTTTATTGTTATTTCTGGTTTCCAGATATGTACCTCATTTATTATTACTCTGAGAGCTCGCTAACATAGTAATGAGGGCTATAAATTCTTGAGCCTTTTAATGGGATTTTTTTTATATGCAAGTGAAGGTTTTATATATATATATATATATATATATATATTTATATATATATATATATATATATATATGTATATATATATATATATATATATATATATAAATTGTGTGTGTTCGTGTGTGTGTAGAAAGGTATCCTTGAAGGTTAGTTTAAATACCTTTACTTAAGCCAAATAATTTTTCACCTTCATAAGCGTTGCAGCTATTACTCGAGTCTTAAATTTGTCCTTATCTTTTCTTCCGACTTGAAGAATAGGATTTTGCGAAATTTTTTCAGCTTATTTACAGACCCCCACCCCACACCCCCTTGTCTCTCATTTCTTGTGTAATCACTGTGTGTGTAAAGCTCTAGATTTACTAATAGAGGATTTTATTTCAATGTTGCTTAGTTTCTTTATATATTTCTTTCTCGTCATTATTTAAATCTTCTGTGCATCTTGGATTTAATCTTCTGGGCATCTTGGATTTATTACTCGTGATTTACACCGTATTGAACGAAGACCAGGTAGATTTATGGTTAAGAATGTACTCCTGTTCGGGGTAATCCTTTGGTGTTAAAGAAACACGTAAGTTCCTAGTATGAATTTTGTCCGAAGAGGCAAATGATTATTTTTGAGAGAGAGAGAGAGAGAGAGAGAGAGAGAGAGAGAGAGAGAGAGAGAGAGAGAGAGAGAGAGAGAGAGAGCCCTTGATGCATGTGTTGGCTCAGCAGAAGTGGTTCACAAGAAGTGCATTGTTGTTGTTCGTTATTGGATCCCTTAATGGGGGAGCGAAACTCAAGTTTCCTTTCAAGTACTTGACTTCGAGCCTCTCTCTCTCTCTCTCTCTCTCTCTCTCTCTCTCTCTCTCTCTCTCTCTCTCTCTCTCTCTCTCTTTCTTTTTTCTTCTTCTACTTCTTCTTCCAAAACAATCCATTTCATGTACTTAACGTGAGTCTCTCTCTCTCTCTCTCTCTCTCTCTCTCTCTCTCTCTCTCTCTCTCTCTCTCTCTTCTTTTTATTCTTCTTCTTCTTCTTCTTCCAAAACAATCCATTTCATGTACTTAACGTGAGTCTCTCTCTCTCTCTCTCTCTCTCTCTCTCTCTCTCTCTCTCTCTTCTTTCAATACAAGCCATTAATTTTGTAATGATAAAAATAAAATTAAAATGGTAATATTATGTTTAAAGAAAGGAATGTCTTCCATAGTCCTTAGTTGTCTTACGGATTAGGCCTACTGGCTTTTGCTCTTTCCTTTTAGTCATCTGTCTGAATGACAGACGTTTTGAAAATGAA
>NC_090745.1:83486415-83506283 GCF_036898095.1 Palaemon carinicauda
TAAGGTTTTTTTTTTTTTTTTTTTTTTTTTTGCCGTTTATAAAGATTGAAAGTGAATTCTCAAGCGAAGTGTCACACCATTCGGTACTTCTGTCGGGAGAAAATGAGATGGACCTTTTTTTTTTTTTCAATTGATTTCGGAATGAGACGCAGATGGCTTCTACCGGTGCGCCCGGAATGATATTAATTGTTTATTCATACCCAGTCTCTGGAACGGCGCCAAGTGGTTCCGGAATTCTGAAATATGAATGGTAATTTAAATTAAATTTTGGGTACACTATTTTCGCTTTTCGTTCCATCTGTTGCCACTTATTTTTATTTTATTTTATTTTATCTACCCTAATTGCTTTTGATTTTTCATTATAACTGCCATTTATTCATAAAAAGGGGTAATTATTATTATTATTATTATTATTATTATTATTATTATTATTATTATTATTATTATTATTAAATAACAGTCTTCAGAGACTAGTCTTTTACAATGTAGGGTTCCGGGTTGCATTTAGTTTGCTTAGGAATGCATCACTTTCTTCACTGTATGTGTTGTTTTCAGTAGCACGCTCTTTTCCACACGTCCTGGGACTCTATTGGCTTCTACTTTCTCAAGATTCCTTTTCCATGACTTAGGTATGGTTCAGGGAGAGCTCCTATGATTATTGGGACCACTCCTACTTGCATATTCCGTAGCCTTCTCAAATTCAATTCGTAAGTCGTATTATGTTTCTATTTTCTCTCTCCCCATCATCATCATCATCATCTTTCATCATCATTATATTCTGTACGCATGGTTAGGCCTACGTAAAATTGCTTAAAGATAAACATCACGGAATTCTAAAACCTATGCATAAGAATGCATGCTGAGAAAATGGTTGTAAGATTATAAACAAAGTAATTGTTAAAAGAGCATTTTATGGAATAGAAATATTTTAGTTAAATGGACGAAAAGACAGTAACACGCTCGTTCTTAAGTTATTTAATGTAAAGTAAGATTTGAAATATTAACCATGATACATACTGTGAGAGTGCCGATCTTTCAACCAATAACGAGTCAGGAGAAAAATATCTTGGAATTAATTTTGCATTTGTTCTCACATTTATTGGTTAATCATCAGTGGATAATTTTTATATTACTATCCATACATATAGAATATATTAGTTATTTCAACATAAATCCTCCAGTCGTGGAAATATCTCTTGATTTGTGAGCATTAGATATTCACGAATTTATACTTGCCTCACACACACTTGTATGAACCTTTCTATGTATATTTTCTTCAATGTTGACTTTTTCTAAATGTACAGTATTTAGTGCAATGAAATGAATCAGCCTCTTGAAAACTAACGCTGGGGTTCCCAACCTTATTGCTCTTTTGCTCCCTCGGCCATATTCATAGATTCCTGTATAACCCTAAAATTAAGGATGTTTTTCATCCTCAATTTTAGGGATATATAGAAACAAGGAAAGAGATTGAAACTTTATTTTATTGTTCATTCTCAAAGCAGATTACATCATGTATAGCCCAGTACTGGCTATTCTCTCAGTTACAATATACTCCTGAAGAGGAAAAATGTACCTCTGCGGGTACCTGCACAAGTATGCGAAATTCCAGTGGTCATAAAGGCTGCGAAGTAATACCTATGACAGTGGAACAATAAAGGGAAACTTCAAATAAAGTAAAACTGTTTGCGTGTTTCTACCGTCGGAGGCATTCGGATGCGATTCGGAGATCAGATTCTTCTGTTGTGATTTAAAGTAGGAACTAGAAATGGATCTTTGACTGTGGCTTATAGTTATTCTTTTGAAAACTTCAGAAAGTAGCATATTTGAGGTTTTTTTCCAAAGGCCCTTAGATTCATAGAATATTTTAGAACAATTTTTTCTTTTCATCGAATTTGTCCACGAGGATATTTTCTTCGACTTCAAGGGGGATGCTAAAAGAACATATTTGTTTTATCTCTAATATTTATCTGTTCACCATTTTTCCATATGACTTTGGAGTAACGGACGACTGATTTTCACTACTTTTCGCCTAAATGCCATGTGGTTCTTGTTATTAGGGAAGGCGTTTTTATGGCGTTCTTGAAGATTCTGACAAAGGTACCCGGTGCTTTTACATCTCCGGCTGTCTCCAAGACAAACAGTTTTCAGAATAGACGACAAGTGAACTACAGACCAAACAGCTATTCTAAAGAATTCTCTTTCATTGCTTCCCTTACATGCCTCGCATATTCCCATTGGCCAAGTGGACAGTCAGTCTTCGGGCTAACAAGCTTGTTGTTCTTTTCTTTTTCTTTAAAGGCTGTGTTGAAATGTGGTTTCTGCTTGTCTGCCATACTTTAATTTTATCTGGCTTTTATGATCTTCAAAAGAGGGGAATAGGTCTTTGGTATTTTAACATGGTACTGCTGCACCGAATGTCTCTCTCGCTCCCTCTCTCTCTCTCTCTCTCTCTCTCTCTCTCTCTCTCTCTCTCTCTCTCTCTCTCTCTCTCTCTCTCATATATATATATATATGTATATATATATATATATATATATATATATATATATATATATATATATATATATATATATATATATATATATATATATATATCCATATAGAAAAATATATATATATATAAAGATATATATATATGTATATAAAGATATATATATATGTATATAAAGATATATATATGTATATATATATATATATATATATATATATATATATATATATATATACGTTTATATATATATATATATATATATATATATATATATATATATATATATATATATATATATATATATATTTTTTATGTGTGCATATATGTATAATTTTATATATGCTAATATACGTAAAGGGACACATTCACGTATTTGACAAATATATCGTATAAACAGACATAAGTTTTCGATTTTTAATTCAAATCAGGGTCGCAATTTTGTTTTGAGTAGGAAATTGTCCGGAAAGTTATTTCTCTCTTTTATTAACTTTTCTCTGTTGGATATATATATATATATATATATATATATATATATATATATATATATATATATATATATATATATATATATATATATATATATACTGTATATTGCACAGATTTGTGTTATTGTGTGTACAGTTATTTACTTCAATCTAATTACTGTTTTGTCATTTCTCTCGGTAATAAAGCCAAAACAATGAGAAAATTGAAACTCCCAGTCTGGGATGTCAACTAAAATGATTTAATGTGTTTGAAAACAATCTCATCGAGAAATTCTTTTTATATGCAGGCAACCCACCCCCACCCCCTCCCCTTCCCCACCATGGTCAATAGCGTTTTGGGGATCTGTGTTTCCGTGGAGGGTTTTAACTTGAGAGTAAATTGATTTAATTCATCATTTATCCCCAATACTTTATAAAAGTGACCTTTGTACAGATTCTTCTAAAAGTAGTTTCCTAACATATTTTCATAGTGATGGAGCTAAAATAAGTATTTTATGTACTCCGGTGTCTACTATTATCAATTCCAACTGGTCATCACAAGATGAGCTTTTCTTGGTGCATACATTCGTCATTTCCTACAAAAATATATCGAAAACATCGTTGCCAATAGACAAACTTAAAGAAAATTAATCAATTATGTCAATGACTTGGTTGATAACCATTTGCTAATTTAATTCTGGATGAACAAAGCTCAGTTATCTCTTTGATCAAGATATGATAGATAATGTATAATTATGCAATAATAGTGATGTACAAGGTCAGCCAGTTCGCATCATACTGTACAATGTCAATCAAATCAAGAATGTAGTGTTCGCTACCTTTCCATTTAATTTGGCGAATTTCTTGGTGACACCTTTTTCGAAGATCTGGATTGAAATAGGCAATTTCCTCTCTCTCTCTCTCTCTCTCTCTCTCTCTCTCTCTCTCTCTCTCTCTCTCTCTCTCTCTCTCTCTCTCTCTCTCTCTCTCTGTATATATATATATATATATATATATATATATATATATATATATATATATGTGTGTGTGTGTGTGTGTGTGTGTGTATTATTTCTATATTATACATAGACCTATGCACATTTGCATACAGTATTTTATACACGTTCAAAACACACACACACACACACACACACACAAAAACTCCTAACATTTTAGAATTTCTGTTGAGTAGCCAATAGCTGGATTACCGAATAATTAAAACTAAGTTTGAAGAGCTGAGATATTGAATCGACCTAAACATATAAGATTCCCCTCAGTTTATAAGATGTTGTAACGCTTCTTCGAAGTTTCCAGGCTCATTACTCTCCTGTTTCTGACCCATCCTCAAATGTTTTTCTAATATATATTTTCTTGTTCACTTGATGAATAATGAATATTGCCGTTTTCTCAGATCATATTTGTTATTTACTATGATTTTAGTACGCAGTGACATTCCATTCAGTGTAACTTACTTATCAAGTAAATAGTGTTTTTAATCTAAACCATATGAATATAAGTATGTTTTGCATGATAGAATGGAGTATATTGATAATTACTATGTATACTAGTTTACGCGATCCGTCAAAACTGGAGACCTTAATGAACTCTTTGGATTCAATTTTTTCAACCCCTTCCCCCCTTCCTAACTACGATAAGTTGTGGGTAATTGTGGTTTCCTAGTGAACTTATTCCTTGTCACTAGGGTATTACTACTCCCTCTCTCCCTACCCAAGGGAGTTTGGCAATGGTGCTCAGCGTGACAGGAAATATATAAATTTGTGTGGCATTGTGTATGCTTGGGCATAGAGAAAGACATCTCTTCACCCGGGAGAGTATGTCCTTATGATTCGTAACATTGGGTAATGAATCTCATTAACAACACTTCAACGAGACAGTTGGCGAGAGGAGACACGTTTCATGTCAACAGTCGTCGATGGCAATCTCCGATAGTGACTTTGAAATTAAAATGTGTGATAAAAGCGTTCCTTGCATTCTAGCACTTCCACTTTACCTTTCCGTTGGTGTTCTGTCTTTTATACCGTTCAGTTGATAAGATTTTTGTAAGAAGGTATAGTGACGAGAGAGGCCATCTTTACAACTTATTTTCGGCATCCCGAATTTTCACGCTCTATTTAATTTCTTTTTTTTTTTATATCTCATTTAAGAAATCTAATTTCTTTGAAATTGTGCAGTATATTTCCGATAAGTTTAAACTTGGACATTAAAATTGAGTGTGTGTACTTTGATTGGAAATTCCGATGCTTCCAATATTGAAGCGTTTTATTTTTTTTTTTTTTACATTTATTCCCGCTACTTTCAGCAACTTTTACCTACGCGCTTTTAGGTTATTGAAATATTTCCTGTTGAAAAAATATCACATTTGCCTTTGTTTATTTAACCCGGTTTCTGTTTAGAAAACCGTTTCAAATTGTATAACATTTTTCAAGTCAAGAGAAAGCAGCTACATTTGGGCCGAAACAGTGACAATCGCAAAATGAGAACGCAAGCAGGATATTTATACATCTCATTCATTTATCTTCTTTTCTTTCCATTCATTTTCCTTTTTGTTCTCCCGTTCTTTTCGCAGGCGAGAGATTTGTTTAGATTTGTTTGCTTATCTCGGCCCACATAGAAAGTGTAAAGCGGTGTGATTGAAGATGTGTTTGGCTTCGCCCAGCGTCGTGTGAATGTCTGTTAATGTCTGCTGAATGTTTGTTTCAAGGTGGTTGTGTGTCAAGTTGCTTTATATATGCGAGGGTTCCGGTGGGGCATTTGCCGACGAAGGTTTGGGAGCTACCATTTTATTTAATTTTTTATTTTCAACGGAAGGAACTTTTATTGTTTTTCTTTATTCTCTACGGCTCTTATTATTGTTGCAGGAGAATATAAAATCCTTTGAAAGCTTTGTAGTATATATTTTCTTTTCTTATTACTAATATTACCCTTACATGACAATTTTTTTCCTTAAAACGCAATAGTTAGATACTATTTCTGATCTTTTTTTTTTTTTTTTTTTTGACGAAAGGTAGAAATAAGTTGTAATTGGGGACAAATGTTGTAGAACAGACTTCCATGGTCGGTCTCACTTTATATAATTTAAATGTTTATATCCTGTTTGTTATAGTCTCCTCTGTATCGCTTCCGTATCGGAGTGCTTTATTTATTGGAGCTCATTAGGTTTTAACATTCCGTTAATCAATTGAGGTTGTTGCTTTGCTTACAATAATAATAATTGACACGTTTCCTTTGCCCCTTTTTACTTCTGACATATTAAGATGTGTTTTCATTAAAGTTAAATCAGAGTATTCCAGTGTGATTGGCAAAAGTACTGTGCCAAATGTTACTTGTCTGGAATGTTATATACGCAAAATATTTTTGCGTATCAAAGTATATTTATATGCGCTTACAATGATGTGATGTAAAGTTATGGCCAGTGATTAAATGCATGAAATATTTTCCTAAGTAATATGTTTTATTAAAATCCCAGGATTTTTACTTGTAGAATAATAATAGTAAAAAAGATTATCAGTTAATATTTGTTGTCGTGACTATTGTCTTTATGACGACGTTGTAATGATTGTTATCTTACTTTCCGGTGTTAATAGTAGGTCTTTGCACCGGAAGTTGACCCGGCCCCTTTTCAGTATTGTATGGTCCTTCCTAAATTTAACCCCCCCCCCACCTCCCCCCACACTGTGATATTTGTTATTCCCGCTGTTAGATTAATTCTAAGGTGATGTGTGTTAAGTACCTTGGTTGTTTGTATGTTTTATAGTTAATGAGCGTTGAATGATATGTTGTAATCTAAGATAGAATGTAAGTGAATCATGAGAGTAATTAAGACATTAACAGGGCTTAATATGCCACTTCATTGTTTATACATACACACATATATATGTATACATACATATATATATATATATATATATATATATATATATATATGTATGTATATATATGCATATATATATATATATATATACTGTATATATATATATATATATATATATATATATACAGTATATATATATATATATATATATATATATATATATACAGTAAGTAAATACGATATATATAATGTATATATATGTGTTATATATGCATATATATATTGATATATTGTATGTGGTATATGTATATATGTACAGTATTTAGTCAATTGCATATGGGTCTGATTTGTATATGTATAAAATTTTATGGATACCTGTATATTAATATACTGTTTTCCAATAACTAGTTTCTAAAAGAATCTTGTTTTATATCATTTGCAGCGAAAGGAGGTACTTGTAAGTGTTCATTTTGTTGTTTTAGTTTGAGAGAGAGAGAGAGAGAGAGAGAGAGAGAGAGAGAGAGAGAGAGAGAGAGAGAGAGAGAGAGAGAGAGAGAGAAAGTTTATTATTATTATTATTATTATTATTATTATTATTATTATTATTATTACTTGCTAAGCTACAACCGTAGCTGGAAAAGCAGGATGAATTACATGTTATTATTATAATTTTTATTAATATTACAGTTAACGTGATAACGATGATCGTGATGCTATGTTCCTGTAGGAAAAACTCATTTTGATACCAGTGAAGCTAAATTAATTCCCAGTACTTAATATAGCAGGAGACCTCTAAACAGTTACTTAAAGAGAGAGGGACCTGCCCTTCCAAAGCGATCCTCGTAAGATTCCTCGGGGGAGATGTCATGAACTGGAGAAAAAATCAGTTAGGGACACAGGGCAGTAAAAGCACGAGAGAAACGGCACTCGCGGGACCGATAAATAAGACCAACAGTGCCACCAGCTGTCTCTTCCAATTTCTGGGAACATGAAAGGACAAATGTTTACATTTATTTTCTATTGTTTTGTTGGGTGAACGTCCTAGGCTGTTAAAGGATGCATACTATCTAAAGTTTATTTTTTTTTCTTTTTTTTTTTGGTAAGTGTGCTTTGTTTTATCCTATATATTAATTTCAACTAGCGTCGTGGTATTCTATTGGAATCATCCCTGACTGACAGTCTGTTGGATGAGAGTTAAAGATCCACTCATGCTCGATAGTTTCTAGTAGTGGCTGCAACTTCACCATCCTTGTGAACTAAGGAATGGGGTGTGGTTGGGGCAGCCCTCTGGTCTACCATTGCCTGGCCCTCCCTGGTCTTAGCTTGAAGGAAACGGACCTTGGACGCTGATCGTATGTGTATATAAACATTCTCTAGAGTCTAGAGCATTGTCAATGTCTCTTACCTCTGCCAGTCACGGACGCCTTTTAAACCTTAAAACTATAGAGACGGACTTGGATGCTTGAATCAAATTTGGTACTGCGAGAATTGTTTCTGTGGACTTATCTTCTCAGGTGGTACAAAATCACCTATCAGAAGAAGGTTAGTGAGATAAGAAAAGCAGCTAGTTTTGAAGTTAGCGTCAGATTATTTTTTTTTTTTTTTAATGTTCAAGTTACAAAGTAGTAATTTCTTTTCTGTTCTGAAATCTGTGTGGACGGTTTTATGTTAACTTATTTATTTTATAAATTCTTCATTTATAATAAATAACATTGAATAAGAGTTTTTTATTTTTTTTTTCAAATCTGATTTGCTTCAATTATCTGATATGTAGAAGGAAAAATAATTAATTGTGAATGTGATATCAAGAAATGCTTTTACTCTATGTATTTATGTAAATGGTTGAGCTTACTCGGTTAGTTAATGGTGTGTATAAATGTGGGTGAATTTTGAATGGTAATAATTAATTATTTGACTGATATCGATAAAAAGATTATGATTAAAAATAAAACTGTACCTTTAGATGTAAATCATACATTCTGGAAAAGCAGGATGCTATAAGCCCAAGGGCTCCAACAAAGAAAAATAGCCTAGTGCGGAAAAGAAACAATGAAATAGATAAACCACAAGAGAAGTAATGAGCAATCACAATAGTGTATTCTATGAACAGTAACAACATAAAATTAGATCTTTCACACACACACACACACACACACACACACACGCACACACACTATGTATATATATATATGTATATATTATATATATATATATATATATATATATATATATATATATATGTGTGTGTGTGTGTGTGTATTATCATTACTATCTTCATTATTACTTGCTAAACTACTACCCTAGTTGGAAAAGCAGGATGCTATAAACCCAGGGGCCCTGAGAGGGAAAATAGCCCAGTGCGGAAAGGAAACAAAGAAATAAATAAACCACAAGGGAAGTAATGAACAATCTAAATAGTATATTCTGTGAACAGTAACAACATTAAATTAGATCTTTCACACACACACACACACACACATATATGTGTATATATATATATATATATATATATATATATATATATATATATATATATATATATATATATATATACATATATATATACATATATATATATATATATATACTGTACACACATATATATGTATATATACACATATTATTATTATTATTATTATTATTATTATTACTTGCTAAGCTGCCACCCTAGTTGGAAAAGCAGGATGCCATAAACCCAGGGGCCCCAGCAGGGAAAATAGCCCAGTGAGGAAAGGACACAAGGAAAAATAAAATATTTTAAGAAGAGTCACAGCATTAAAATAAATAATTATTATATGAACTATAAAAAATTCAACAAAACAAGAGGAAGAGAAATTAGATAGAATAGTGTGCCCGAGTGTACCCTCAAGCAAGAGAACTCCAACCCAAGGCAGTGGTAAATAAAAAGTCTTGATTTTAGTTAAGACTTTCGCGTATGTGGGTGTGAGCGGATTTATTTTGATTAGATTGAATACTAATGTAGGTAAGAAAAATATAATCTCATACGTTTATTCTTGCCATTACTTTCTAGATGGAGATTATTTATTTTATTACTTCGAAATACCCCAAAATAATTCTTTATTCAAATTGTTAATGGATAATGCATAAATACATAGAAAAAGTACACATTATTGTAATTCGTCGTTCATTTGTTTGTATTAAGTAGAAAAGGTTTGAAAATATATTACGTGTCCATTCAGCGTCCGTTTGTTTGTTTGATATGAACGATTTGTATCATCACGGTAAAAGGAAACACTCCCTATATTTTAGCTCCCTTTTCCTACCGGTGAGTAAATGCTGTGATTTTTCCCTATCCTCCTCTCGTATCCCCTCCTCCCCACAACCCATATATATATCAGAAACAGCCCTTGGGCACTTTATGGGGGGAGGGCAATTTGCGGCTCGTGTTTATATGCGGGGGCGTAACGTTATGTGGTGTGATTTGCCGCGAGTACAATTTTTATGCGAAGGAGAGTTGGTTTGTGTCCTTTGGGAAAACGCTGTGGAATTGGTGCTTTATTTTATTATAGCGTTATTCTGGCTTGTTCTCGTTAGTGATAGGTAGGTTTATAGGCGTGATTTCTTTTCGGGCCAGTGATGTGGGTAATCATTGCAAGTGTTAAGTATCGTGGTGGTGTTAATGAGAGGGGAAAGGAGGCAGGAAATCTAAGTGTTATGGAAAAGTTGCTTCATTGTGATAATTCGTTCCACATTTTATTCCATCTATATATTTTTCTGTGCCGATAGTTGAATAGGAATCTATTGTTGTAATGGAAGTTAATGATAAAAAAATTTACAGTACTGATGGCTCTTCACATTATTGCTATTATGGACGAAGAAGTTCCTGTTGAACCGGGTTTGTTCGTCATTCATCTCGTCTCCTACTCCTCATTTCCTCTTTCAGTTGCTTCTTGTATGATGTTTTATAACATAGGAATTTATTCATAGAGCATTAATGGAAGCTGAAAGGCAAATTCATCTACAATTATTATTATTATTATTATTATTATTGTTATTATTATTATTATTATTATTATTATTATTAACCAAACTACAACCCTAGTTGGAAAAGCACGATGCTTTAAGCCCAAGGGCTGCAAACAAGGAAAAATAGCCCAGTGATAAAAAGAAATAAGTAAATAAATACGATATATGAAAAGTTATGAATAAAAATTTTAAGATACCTAAGCATAAGTAACGTTAAAGTACATATGGCATATATAAACTATGAAGAGAGGTTCATGTCAGGCAGTTCAACATAAAAACATTCTCTGCAAGTTTCAACTTCTGACGTTATAGCGATGGTGATTAGCGTTGGAAACCTTGTGGTGTTTAATCCAATTGAAAAACTAATACAAATCGTGTAATTGAGTTTTTTAGTGGTGGTAATGGCCACCTTGTGTATTATTAACGATATTTTCAAATTGAATTTGATGCTTTGATTCTCTCTCTCTCTCTCTCTCTCTCTCTCTCTCTCTCTCTCTCTCTCAGATTATTTATGGAATTTGAGTCAACTTTTAACAGATAGCAAGGTTTACTACTTTCGGTGGAACTAAATGACCCTTAGTTGCTGTGTCGCCAGTATAAACTTTTATAGTCAATTATCAGAAAGTAAGATATTTTTCCCCCACCCCGTGAAAAATAGTTCTAATTGTATGGTCAACATCTGTAGACCCGTGGGGAATTTTAAGTGTAATTTTCTTCTATATACAAATAAATTATAAAAAAAGAAAAAAAATTATCCTCTTGGTTTTGGAGATTACAGGGTGGAGACAATAGTACAGTCCTTCCTTGAAATGTTGTGTAAGCATTTCTTCAATTTCCCAGCTATTTGTCTTTTTTATTCTTTCTGCCTCGTTCTTTAGGTTTTAAAGAACCATGACAAAATCTTTTTGGCTCTGAAACCTCATAGATAAAATATCAAGTGCTTAGAACTGTGTTTAAAGGTGCTTGCAACATGTTTTTTAAAGAAAAAATATGCCTTTAACATGGTTTGATTCTGTCTCAAAATTATGCTCAAACCACGCTGACCTCTACAACCCTGGGGCTTGCCCCTTGGCTCTTATAATCCAGCCGTGTAATTTCTGATTGAATTTCTGGGGGTATATCCATCGATTCGGTTTTGATCGTCAATTTCCCGGGGAAACTTGGTGTCTTTGGTGTTGAGTCGTATAATCTTTTGGATAATAGCCTTCAAAAGTGTTATTCAAAGGACTGGGACATTTGTTGCGGCCTTTCAGACCTGTTATTTAATTTTATTAATGTTTATGATAGTGATAAGCATCTTTCTGCTCAGTCTTTTATGGAAACTTGCATTGTTGCTGGCGTATTGAAATGGCGTAAACTCTACTTTATTTGCTCTGATTACATTATATTTGAGAATCAATACTTAGTTTCCCAGGTGTTCTCACGTTATGCCAGGGATGATTTTCTATCCCTCTTTGTCGCCAGCTGATCTCTTGGCTTCCTCACCAAAGGTCATCTGAGTCCATATACTTAACCCGACCTTTTTAGCCCTACGGGTAACGTTGTCGCTGGAAGAGCTGGCGTTGCTTTGAGGATTTTGGGTTCAAAATGATACCGAATGAGATTTTTTTTTCTCAATTTCATTATTGGTCTGCCTTAAATCCTTTTATGGGATGATTGATGTAGCCCTGCCTTTAGTCAATTTTTTTTTAGCGAGGCAGATTTGCACCGACTTACAGGGCTGCCCTTTTAACTCGGGAAATATTTCATAATAGCTGATTGGTCTCAGAAGTATTTCTGTCCGAATATTTCCGACCAATCAGCTATCAGGAAACATTCCGAGCTAAAAGGGCAACCCTGCGAGTCGGTGCAAATCTGCCTCACTAAAAAAAATTGACTATAGTTTGAGTGATGTTTGTAGGATGTTCAGCCTGAGGGCTTATGCAAAATGAAAGTAATTGCACTCAGCAGTTGAACACTAATGCTCATAATTCAAGTTTTCATTCTCACCTAGTTTTATTGCACCCTGGGATATTAGCACTGAAGGTAGGTTATACTCTTTTAGCACTCAGAAATGTTAAAATTAACTAGTTGATTTTTACTGGTTCTTCCCTGAACATCTCTATTTTTGATAAAGTTAAATTTTATGAAATTGCTCTGTTCGATAAGCAGCAATGGTATGAAATTGAAATAAAGTAAAACGGAATATAGACGAAAATAGTTAATGGCTTTTACTTAGTATGCCTAGGAATCTGTGTGCAGGCAAATATATCTCTGTACTCCAGTTCTTTGCTTGAGAAAAAATATAAATATATAATGAGAGTATAGTGAACGTTCATACAACCTCTTTTACATACCTGCTTATATTATAACATTTGAATTAACTTCATCAGTATTTAAATTATTTTCCTTAATGAATATGTGACTGTATCGATGAGTGTAATTAATAATGCATTCATTAGTCAATGCGTCGATATTTTTCCAATGTCCATTTAAGATTTCATGTTCTTTAATAACAGTAAGGATTGGTTGTTTTACTCTTCTATTATTTAGCTGTATTACGATCGTGTTACTCCTTTTCATAATGGCATAAACCAGTTTGAATTTAAGAAAAGGGGAGCGGTATTTAATCTTCTCTAACTCTGTGTGTGTGTGTGTGTGTGTGTGTGTGTGTGAATGCGCGCGTGTGCAGGTGTTCCCCCTTCAATATCACCATTATGAATCCGAGATGAGAACTCCTGGGTGTGAAGAACAATTAAAACCTCAAGAACCCTCGTGGTTCCTCACCCAGGCTTTTGGAAAAGGAGGAGGGTGTTGGAGTGAGGACGTGTGAGACAGAGGAGGGGGCTGATTAAACAGCGGCTCTTTTTAGAGGGCCTGTCTCTCCCCCCATACTAAACTCAACACATTGCTGTTGAAAGAGATATGTTGCATCCCGCATGCTGTGTGTGTGCGTGTGTACAGGTATTCGGTGCGAGGCAGTAAGGGTTATGTTGGAAAAATGTCTGATGTGATGGGCTTGGCGATGTCCCTGGAACACCTGGTGGGAGATTGATGTTCCAGTTTCCAGTGTCTCTTGAATGTCGTCGTTTTTGCATCTAATAGGGTTTAATAGCCCCGTTTGTGCGCATAGGCTGTAGGAGGTCCTTATTGATGACCATGGGTAGCTTTCTTTCTTTCCAATTCCAGCCGGTGAGCGATGTAATAAAATAAAACTCTCTCTCTCTCTCTCTCTCTCTCTCTCTCTCTCTCTCTCAAAGAAAAAGCTTTGTCATCGGATGAAATAATGTGCTTTCTCCCTTTCCAGCCGGGGAACTATAATAAAATGAAATCTCTCTCTCTCTCTCTCTCTCTCTCTCTCTCTCTCATAGCAAAAGATGCCTGAAACCGAACAAACTCCTCGTACGTTCCTTGAATGTGTACTATTATAAAGTCAGAACCAGCAAACAATGAGCGTGATTTGGGGAGTGAATTTCTCACATGTCCTATTTCCTCCTCCTGTGTCATATCTTACTTGAAGTCATAACATAAAGATGAGGGCCAAAAGATCGAATTTAGGCATATTCAGAAAAGCTCTGTTCTCACGTCCGCTTGTAAACAATGATACCTCTCTCTCTCTCTCTCTCTCTCTCTCTCTCTCTCTCTCTCCCTTCCAATAAGTTATGGCCATGGCAGAAGTCTGAAAGTAATTTTTATAATTGTGTTTGAGTGTGATGGAACTTTCTTTTCCATTTGCTCTTGGTTTTCTATCAATGTTCAACGTTGAATTACTTTCTTGTTCTTTTATGACCAAGTTTCTGTTTGTTGTTTCAGGAAATGACACTTCGGGACCAGATCCACTGATCTTTTCAGTCAAAACAACTAATTCACATGACCTCATCCACGATTTTTCAAATGCATATGTTCCGTATTGTCAGAAAATCAGCACAAAAGTGATACTTTTTATTGATGGATACAGATATGTGGTTTTTTTTTCTTTCTTTTTAGCATTTCACAATAAGGATTAAAAAGATACATCTTAGGTACTCCAAGTTTCTTTAATTCTTTGGTGATTATGTAAAACCAACTGTACATGTGTAAATGTCAGTTAAAAACAGGAAATTGTTCCACGATTCTCTTCTTGTCTTCGCTGTTTTCTTATCCTGAAAACCAGAGCCATTGTATTTGTTTCCTGCACCATGTCATTTGTAAAGCACCGCTTGGCAAAAAATTTTTGTCATTAATTTTGTTTGTTCTAGTTCCGATTCTTTCGGTTTTCCCGACTCTTCTTTGCACTCTCCATCGTATGTCGTGAATTTATACTGTCTTGTCTGAGGGATGACATGTCAATTTATTTTTTATCTTTTGAGATTTATCTTTTTCACCAGCCAATCTTAAATTTTCTCTTCTACTTTTGCGTTTTGTGGATTCTCTGCCTTTGTTAGAAACACGCATTGGGATTTTTACAAGATATCGTTTTTTTATTACCATTGTGGTGTTTTTTATGTCCTTGTTCTTTTTATTCCGTTTGTACTGTAATCGTATGTGGAGAAAATGCGTGTCTTATAAAATATGTATTTTATTTCATGCCTTGTAATGATTTGAAAAGCTGATTGATGGCGATGACATCTTCATCGTTTGAGGAAAAAAAAAAAAAAAAACTGGGTGACAGTTATTTTTCTATACGGTAAAGTCATTCTGCTTTTGTTTGATCTGTCGTTTCGAAGAAAATGAGAAGATAAATAAATTTTGCAATATCCTGAAATGCATTGTTTGTTTTGTGCATTCATTCACTCAGTTTCTTTGATACTTGCAAAAATTCAGTCTTTGTTCGAAGAATGTTATCAGCTTTGTTATTGTTGGTCTTTTTGGATAAATGGTCTTTTTTTTATTTTATCAAACGAAAAAAATATAAAAATACTTCTCCATTTTGTCATCCTGTCGCCGTCACGGTAAACACATGGTGGTTTTGTTAATGTTGATTAAGATTTATCTTTTGTTCTTTATAATTCTTGGTGGATCTTTCAACATATTGAGATACACACACGCTCTCTCTCTCTCTCTCTCTCTCTCTCTCTGTCTCTCTCTCTCTCTCTCTCTCTCTCTCTATGTATATATATATATATATATATATATAAATATATATATATATATATATATATATTTATACGTATATATATATATATATATGCTACTAGTTGACCCCAAAGCATATTACGTACCCTAAGCATTATTGCTTCTTAGAATAACCTCTTTGCGTATTGGTTAAACTATATCGTTATTATTTAGAGTATGCAACAAATTCAGATGATAGACTGCCATAAGCTGAAAAGAAGGAAGGCAATATGCAGACCATAATGATAATAATAATTAAGAAATCATATATACACAGTTACTGTTTTGAAGTGGTAGTCACGGACCTTCTACTGTAGATAGCAGCCCTTGTGGGGCAAGAGACACCCCAAGTGAATTATGATATTTAGTCTTAGTTAGTGTCGAAGGGGGCGACGTTAAGCCGAGTTTCTGGATAAATGCGGGAGCCATTACTCGCCTTCTGATGATCGATGGGGTTTGTGTTCAGAAAGCTTGTTAATCACCTCGTTTGACTCTGAAGACGCAACCTTGGGGCAATGGGAATGGCTGCTAGAATTGGAATACAAATATTGGTTTAGTCTCTCTCTCTCTCTCTCTCTCTCTCTCTCTCTCTCTCTCTCTCTCTAACATTGTTATGCCCATGATCCAAAGATCTGTATCTGAAAGAGTTAGCGTACCTACACTAAAAGTGTAAAGGCTGCCCTGGCAGAGGCAAGGGACAGTGATATTGCCCTAGCAAGCCGGATTGCCCTAGAGACTGACCATATATACATATTATCAGTGCCCAAGCCCCTCTATACCCAAACTACCACCGGGGAGTGCTACAAGGATAGTAAGGTTGCAGCGACCATAGGAACTAACGAGTTTGACCGCAACTCGAGCCCCAGTCTGGCAATCAGCAGCAAAAAACGTTATTCAACAGGCCAGTACTAGGTAGGATTTTCATCCGTGCGTTCATATATCCGTGTTTTGTCACGCCTGTCCAGGCAATCCTTCAGTTAACTTAAAAATCCCACTGATGACTTTTTACGTTGGTGAACTAACCACACCTGTAAGTGTGAAGCCTCCCTCAGTTCCCATGGTAATTGTGGCACCAGACTTCCAGTATCATTAACCCTTCAGATTTAAAGTGCATCAATCTGACCTCATGCTGTCATGCATACCTAAATACTTACCCTTGACTGCTTAACAATGCTGATGATAATTATAAATATTCTTTTACTGTTATTTTCATCATCATCATTATTTTTATCACTTCAAAAATTATGATGGAAAAGAAAAGCTGCAAGGTCAAGTGAAAGTTAGAGACAGAAATTTCATACTGGTAGTGATCTTATATTTTTATTCAGATAAACTGTATTGGCTGGTGAATTTACTAGCATTTGCTTCGTACTTGTGACCTTCATGAATGAAATTTGCTTCTTATTAGACTCCATTTCTTTTTTGGTTCAACGACTATTCTTTACGTTATGACAATTGATTATTGTTTTTTTTTTATCCTTGTTAATTAGATCTTAATTAACGATCTCGGTAGAGCCCATTAATTTGTGAACTATCATATGCTCTTCTTGCTAACTACTTCTACCTTCTTGAATGACGTCACTATTAGCTTGAGTGGTAGCTGGGCTACACCTGTCTCACCCTGTACTTAGGTTAGCACAGTGCCAACCTGAGAGAGAGAGAGAGAGAGAGAGAGAGAGAGAGAGAGAGAGAGAGAGAGCATCTTAACACTTGGTGCTATATTTTATGATTTTTGTCTCTGATTTTTATTGCTTTATTGTTTTATATTGGTGTCTTATTATTATTATTATTATTATTATTATTATTATTATTATTATTATTAGTTAATCTACAGCCCTGCTTATAAAAGCAGGCTGCTAGAAGTCCTAAGGCTCCAATAGATGAAATTAGCCCAGCGAATTAAGAAATAAGGAAATAGAAAAACTATATGAAAATTAATGAGTAAAGAATATAAACCAGATATGACATACGTAAACTATGAAGATAAACTTACGTCAGCCTGTTCAACACAAAAACATTCGCTGCAAGTTTGAACTTCTGAATTTCCACCATATCAACTGCTTGATCAAGATCATTCCACGTTGCTATAATTTTCCTCATGTTACTTACTTCTGATTTGCTGTTTTCGTTAATGAAATGGAAGTATTGAGCCTTTGCTCTCTATAATGACAAGTGACGTCGAAACTACCAGCTAGATAAATCCTCTGAAGAGGAACACGGCCATTGGCAAACCAGATAAATCATGGGAACGAGCACATTCATGCATATTATAGCCGCCTTCCTTCCCTTTTTTTCACCCATTATCCCGGCCATTATCTGTTCGTTATCTTGTCCCCGGACCTTCGCACCTCCCTCTTGCTTTATTCATGCCCCTCATATTATCCATTATCTTGATTACCTTACAACTCCCATCAGTGGATGGGGAGGGACAGAGACCAAAGACATAAGGGGTGTGAGGACAGAGCAGCACGAGCAGGGTCTTATTTGTCATCTTGGAGTTAAATAAAGCCACATAAATGTGAACGCCTGAGAGATATTATGTTAGATTTTACCACCTCCTTCGCTCACTTGTGGTTCATTGCAGGACCCCTGGTGGTAGGAAATGGAGAGAAGGATTTGCTTAAGTGATCATAGGATGCGTATAAGGATGTGTTCATTGGCAGGGGTTCGGTAAGGAAATGGCTTATCTACAAGACTGTAACGTGTGGAAGATGTGCGATGCATCATCCCGGATTTTTCGGGTGTCTTGTAGTTTTGTTTGTTTTTGAGCGCTGCGATGAGGAAAAGTTATGCCCATTTCATAGCGCCATAAATCTTATAGGAATATATATCCTCGCAACCACTTGTACTCAAATTGCGATAGTCTTTCTTTTGAAAATTTTTTATATATATAAATATATATATATATATATATATATATATAATATATATATATATATATATATATATAATATACAGTATATATATATATATATGAAAGAGAGAGAGAGAGAGAGAGAGAGAGAGAGAGATGTACCTGTGTGTATGAACAGAATTAGCTCGTCCAGTTTTTATTAGGAAATCGAGAATTTACGGGCTCCTTGTGGCTATTACGAACGCTAACACATAGACATACACACGTTTTATATATATATATATATATATATATATTCAAATAAGCCATATATATTTTGATATATTAATGTCTGGATTCTCTTAACGACCTCGGGATCAGAGCCCCAGGCGAAATCTTACAAAGACAAGAGCTTGGCTCCGGCCGGGAATCGAACCCTGGTCGGCAAGCTTATATAGACAGTGACTAACCCATTCGGCCACGAAGGAAATGGTTAGTCACTGTCTATATAAGCTTGCCGACCAGGGTTCGATTCCCGGCCGGAGCCAAGCTCTTGTCTTTGTGAGATTTCGCCTGGGGCTCTGATCCCGAGGTCGTTAAGAGAATCCAGACATTAATATATCAAAATATATATGGCTTATTTGAATATGAAAAACACGTAAAAATGTGCAAAATTTATCATATATATATATGTATATGTATGTATATATATGTATATATATACACATACATACATACATACATATATATACAGTATATATATATATATATATATACACATACATACATACATACATATATATATATATATATATACAAACATGTATATATATATGTATATATATATACACACATATATATATATACATATATATATACATGTGTGTACATTTACATCTATGTATATATGCATATATATTCAGTAGGCCTATACATATGTGTGTATGTTTGGGCATCCTAATTTACAATTAAAGTTAATATGTAATATCTAAGCGGTGCCTAAAAATCGAAGATATCTCTCCAAAAATATGAGTTCCCAATATCAAACCTAGTTAGAGCTAAATTTTTTTGGAGATATGTTTTAAATTTTTTATGTCACCAAAGCTATATATATATAAATATATATATATATATATATATATATATACATATATATATATATAATTATATATATAGAATATATAT
>NC_090745.1:83516783-83531783 GCF_036898095.1 Palaemon carinicauda
CCTTTCTATGCATTTTATGTATTTTAGACGAAAGTGCTTTTAGACCAAAGCGCTTTTAGACCAAAGTGCTTTTAGACCAAAGTGCCTTTAAACCAAAGAGCTTTTAGACCAAAGTGCCTTTAGGACCAAAATCCTTTTAGACAAAAGTGCTTTAGACGAAAGGGCTTTAGACAAAAGTGCTTTAGACGAAAAGTCCTAGACCCTATATATATATATACATATATATATATATATATATATATATATATATATATATATATATATATATATATATATATATATATATATATATATATATATATATATATAATATATTATATATATATATATATATATTTATACATGTTATACTCATCATTCTTGCAGTAAGATTAATGGTATCCATCCATTGTACGATATATATTTGAAACGGTGCAATTGCTCCAAGTTCAGTTCTCTTTTACGCTTACAGCATTTATAATTGGTCGTAATCATCCTTACATGCAGTATTTAAAGACATCACTTAGGATTAAAAAATTAATATAGTTAACCCCTACTAATGTTTTCAATAGTGAACATTTTGGCAAAAAGAAAGAAAGGAGAAAGGAGGCAGAAGTGGGCTTTTAACCACAACATAAAGAATTCAAGCTACACTTTCCCCCCTCCACTCTTTAGCATTCGAGGTTTCACGTTAACCCACTAAAGACGCCTTCAACCAGCCATTATCACCAGGGAGATAAGAAGCATCCCAGCGAAAGGAGACTGTTTACGGCCAACCTTTACATCTCTGTGTCGACGAGATGGCTTTAAACACAAGGGCGCTCTAAGTGAAGGAAAACCAAGAGGAAATAGGAAACAGGGGACCTACCATTAAGTTAGTCCCTCTATAGAGGAGGTCCCTGAAGAAGGAGATTTACCTTACAAAAGCATTAGAATACCAAAATGAAAGTCTTTAGCTTCACCTTTATGACACAATGGGGTGCATTTGCTACGCTCTCCCCAAGAGAGGGGGCTCACAGAAGGAGATATTAAAGTAGATTCTCTAACATAAAACGTTAGTTTAGTAAAAGGGTTTATGTTTTCTTATCTTAGGATAAGTGGCCAACAATTCCGAAAGAAATATTTTATTAGAAGTAAGCTACTATTAAGAATAATGTCCGCTTTCTTACGGGATGACAAGCTTTAACAGAAGATGGTGATTGTTTATAGTAAATAAAAACAATGATGAATTAAAGAATGTGGGTAAGCAATCAATCAATAAATAAAACGGAGAATTCCACAAACTAAAAAATGTTTTAAAAACATCAAATATATTACTGATATGTTCGTATGAATAACTGCTAATCCAAGCCTCAAGTTTCACACAACAGCAAAAAATATTAAATTATGATTTCAGTTTTAAACAATATCCCACCTTTATTTTATGACATTACTATTAATAATTAGACAGCGATCTACAAATAGAATCTCTCTCTCTCTCTCTCTCCTCTCTCCTCTCTCTCTCTCTCCTCTCTCTCTCTCTCTCACACACACACACACACACACACATTTAAAACTGAGAATTCCTCTCTTATCCTAGGCCACGAGTTGTGTACTTAGCTAGCTGTTAGTCGACTGTTGTGGGTCGCAGCTAGACTGGAGAGAATTAGATAACGAGAGTTGAAAATAGATTTTGAGTACCTACCTCTGTCATAACACTGTACACCATTAAAAAACGGAAGGTCCTCAACGAGATAATTCGCATCCCCCTAGTGGGAAACCATTCAAAAGCTTCTCTCTCTCTCTCCTCTCCCTCTCTCTCTCTCTCCTCTCTCTCTCTCTCTCTCTCTCTCTCTCTCTCTCTCTCTCTCTCTCTCTCTCTCTCTGACATTTTAGACCCACCATAAACCCAAACAAGAATTCAAGTTATGCAAACAAAAATACCGGACACATCCTGAGAATAACAACCATAATCATATAAATAAATGAGAATTTAGATACCGCCGCTCTAGAGTAAACATCTCTTAAAATAAGATCAGTGCTGTATCACTTTACATAAAGAAGATATGTATCATATGCAAATACATAAGTGACATCGCAGACTTGTCTTATCAGGTGATTTATCAGAATGATAGCGCTGGGTTACGCGTTTCAAATGGAGGTATCAAATAGCGAGAACATAGGTACATGTGTATCTGATAACGAGACAGGATTAACTCATATGTATCACATCGGTATACATAAGACTTATAGCCCTAAGAAAAATAAGTAATAAACTTTATATAAAAGACACTGAAAAGAAAAAGGATTTAGTTATAATGAAGATAATCCTGCTTTTAAAGGAAAATTGAGACGTGTACGATAAAACATTATCATCATTATTATTGTTACTTGCAAAGCTACAACCCTAGTTGGAAAATCAGGATGCGTAGGGCTCCAACAGGGAAAATAGCCCAGGGAAGAAAGGATATAAGGAAACAGAATAATGTACTCGATTGTACGCTCAGGCAAGAAAACTCTAACCCATGATAGTGAAAGACCATGGTACCCAAGACTAGAGAATAATGGTTTGATTTTGAAGAGTCCTTCTATTCGAAGAGCTACTTGCCATAGCCAAAGGGTCCTCTCCTACCCTTACCAAGTGGAAAGTAACCACTGAACAGTTACAGTACAGTAGTTAACCCCTTGAGTGAAAAAGATTTTTTCAGTTATCCCAGTGTTGTCAGGTGTGTGAGGAAAGAGGCGAATTTGTATAGAATTAGCCAGACTGTTTAGTACTGTCTAGCCTGTCAAAGGACCATATGATTCTCTAGCGGTAGTATGCAAACACTCGAGAAAAAATAGGTATAGAAATAAAAAATAAACAAATAGAATGAGGGTATATGGAAAATATGAGGAAAAATTGGAGACAAGAAAATGCAATGATAAAAAGAGAGAGAGAGAGAGAGAGAGAGAGAGAGGAGAGAGAGAGAGAGAGAGAGAGAGAGAGGAGAGAGAGAGAGAGAGAGAGAGAGAGAGAGATACTTCTCAGCAACGTAAGGAGATTAACGTGGGGCAAATGTTCATAAAAAGACGAAACAAATCCAAGACTGAAGGGGACGGAAAGACTGAGTCTCCAGTAAGCGCAGAATTAAAAGCTGCACTCTGCTGACCATCTCCACTTGACAAGAGGCACTCCCACACAAATAAAAGAGGCGCAGGTGCCTTGCTCAGGTGGCAACCTTCGCCAAAACCTCAACAGATCGCTCGCCAAGCTTCCTGCCAACTATAGCCATTGCTCTCTCTCTCTCTCTCTCTCTCTCTCTCTCTCTCTCTCTCTCCTCTCTCTCTCTCTCTCTCTCTCTCTCTCTCTCTGTTAGTATGTAAAAGCCATAACTATCTAGTAACACACCCCTTATACTGAAGTTAATCTCTATAAAAGATGACTTTTAACCACGAGAAAATTACCATTTACAAATAACAAATTCATCGTTAATAAAGAACATACAGTACACTAAAAATATTTTGAAAAAATTCCACAACCATGGAATTGTCAACACGAACGAGTATTGATTTAACGTGAACTCAAAAAGAATGCCGGTGGAATTTTTCAACAATGTCATGTCCTCCCAGCTTCCAAACAAATTAATACCTTCCACAAAACAAAAATGGATAAAAATATTCAAGAAAAATAGAAATTCAGTCGAGTTGATTATGCCTTTACCCCATCTTATTAACATCCCCCGGTATCTCCCCAGATACCCTTGTCGTACCGCCACATCCCCACATCTCTTTAGATCCCCCATGCTTATCCCCTCACCCAAGTAACCACTCCCCTTACTGGTACTCCCAATATCCCCCTTGGATACCACGCCTCTGTCCCTTAGGTCCCAATATCCCCATAGACACCCCATACCTCCTCCGCCTTCCCCCCTCCCACTGACGCAGCTTCCCTCTCATATTGCTTATTACGGCAGCTCGTTGCATACATTGCATACCAACGAGATGCAGGCGAGGGGAAGTGAGGGTAAACCCATGTAATATGACCAAAAACCAATAATGGCCGACACAACAGCAACTGAAAACTGAAACAGTATAAGGATGAGAGGGGAGAAAAAGAAAAGGGCGAAGAGGGAAAAGTACACCTTCGTTGTCGTTCCATTTCTTTCCCCAGATACAGATATTAAGATAAAAATGTTAAAAGGGGGAGTTACTCCAGTGTTGCATCAGACGCATGGAAACTCGTCATGAACAAACTGCAATAAATAAAAAGGGCCATGAATCATTTTGATGAAGTGGCAGCACGTGGGGCTATATATATTCGTCATTGACTGCCAGCGCTTGCGTGCATGCAGGCTGGTTTGCAGGCAGATTCAAAACTTGCAAGACAATGTAGCCTCTCATCATTCTTATAAAAAACTTAAATATATCTCTTAAGCTATCTTTCATGTGTCGAATACCCCTAGGTAACGAAAGATTCCACTCTAAAAATACTTATAAAGTAAACAAAATAAAAGAAAATACACAAAACTATAATAAATATTGTGTATCACTACAAACAACAGATAAACAAACAATAAATGTAATGGGGGAAATATTTTCAAAAGTTATGCTGTCTTGCCGAATGTTGCATACTTTCCGTAAGTGGTAAACGTAAACATAATAAACACATTCAATACAGCACAAGATGGTGTAAAAAAAAAGACGAAGTAAAATATGTGAACGTAACTTCACCATTCTTTCCTATACCATTGTATTGTAAATCCATTGGCTATGGCCATGACCCTTCTATAACAACCCTTCAGTAATATATTTACTACCTTTTTAATATATTAGATAGCCGATTGAATACAAACGAAACAAATTAACTCTACGTTTGAATTAGATAGCTCAAAATATAAATAAAACCAGACAACATTAATGTCAAGTTAGAAATAAAAATTTGTTTCCGAGCCAATGAGAAGGTGAAACAAGCACCTATTACATCAGTGTTCATTGCATAAACTCAACTCTAAAACATGAGATGAAAAAAAAAGAAAAAAAAAAAAGCCAACATTAATATTAAACAAAAGGTGAATTTAGCTTCGCATCAAACTGCACCAGTAGACACGGAAGTCATGAATTTTACAACAGATGAAATTCCCTACTCCAACCCACTAATTTCATCCGGATTACTAATTCAATGGATGTACGGTGTTTCGTGTAAGTTTATAATTACACACGAAACATTTGCTTAATTTAGCTCCACTAATTAGTAAGAAAATGGTGAAATTTCTTCTCACTACCAAATATAATCGCAATCGCTTTTTGCTTTAATGTGTGTTCCTTAAACTACTAATTTTCTCTTATCCTGTAAACCAAAATGCATAATGTGAACGATATTTTCTCCACTTTTCAGTAGCAGGTTTCATCGAGGAGCAAGAATTTTCTTGTAATATTAAAATGAGATTATGCTAATAAAACAACTTTTCTTAAGCTATCCCTCAAAACCGACACTGAGGGATAAAGAAAGGTGATGGGGAGGACAAACAAACAATACTTTTTGGAAAGGAAATTATACACAATGTATTAAAATACATATAATTATAAATGTATATAGGACCACATATGTGTAAATCTTTATATAAAAAGTACGTGTAGGTCTTAAAAATTCACAAGGACATTAATAATCTATAAGTATTACACAAGCAATTCGTACAACAAAGGACTCTCAAAAGAAAGTAAAATAAACTTAAATATATTCCAGAGTAAGATAACTATAACAATCTATATATCCTTACCACAGATTAATGATATAATTATCAGTATGGTCACACTCTGACAGAACCACCAAAGTAGGAGATAGTAACCTGACAAGTTTCCGGAGAGTAATATGCCTATAAGCCACATAAAAGAGAGAGAGAGAGAGAGAGGAGAGAGAGAGAGAGAGAGAGAGAGAGAGAGAGAGAGAGAGAGAGAGAGAGAGAGATACTCTGGCCTTGGGAAGCATAATCGTTAACGAACATGAGGGATTCAAGTTTATAGTAAACAATTATTAACAGCTGGTGGTAATACTATTAACCAACCACTGTCATGAAGTAATAAAGGAAACCGCATTGCAAGTGTGCTTTAGAAAGAAAACAATTTGAAAGAAATAGGTTATCATCAAATTTATATAAAATTCGTAGTTGACAAAAAAAAAAAAAAAAATTCCTAAAATTCGTAGTTGAAAAAAAAAAAAATCCTACACGAACTAATGTCTCTTCAGGCAATATGAAGCTTTCATTCATTTGCCATTATTTTTCAAAGTATTTGTCAACAAATCCAAAAATTTTATAATTTCCTTGAAAAACCAAAAGGCGATCGTATTTCATTTTCACAAAATGTCATGACTTCTTTTTTTTTTCAAAGGAAATTAATGTCCATCTCTTCATTTTTCTGCGGCTATGTAATCCATGGAAGAATGATTAATTGATGGCTTTGGATTACCTTCAGAAGAAGTCGACGACGACAACGAAGGATAAAAAAAAGAAGAAGACGGGGTCCTTCATCCATCAAGTTAACGATATAAAAGTCCAGCCTTCCCGTCGTCCACATGCAAGGAAGAAAAAGGGAAGGAAGGTAAGTCCTCGGGAAGGGACCCGTGTCCTTCGGGTTTTCTCAAAGGGGATTTTCTCTTTGGGGTAAATCCCTTCTTGCCTCTAACTTTGCCGGGAGAAAATAATGTGATCGTCTTGGGTCGTTTGCGTGCAGGGTAAGACGCTCTTAAGTCGTCTCAGACCTCAAATATATTTTCCTTCCGGGATTCCCATATCATGATATATATATATATATATATATATATATATATATATATATATATATATATATATATATATATATATATATATAGATAGATAGATAGATAGATTTATATATATATAATATATACATATAATATATACAGTATATATAATATATATATATATATATATATATATATATATATATATATATATATATATATATATATATATATATATATATATATATATAATATATATACATGTAATATATATATAAATATATTTATAATATATATATATATAATATATATATAATAAATATAATATATAATATATAATACACATATATAATATATAATATATATATATATATATATATATATATATATATATATATATATATATATATATATATATATATATATAATATACATATATATATAATATATATGATATATATATTTGATATATATAATATATATATACATATATAATATATATATATAAAATATATAATATATATATATATATATATATATATATATATATATATATATATATATATTATATAATATATATATATATATATATATATATATATATATATATATTATATATATATATATATATATATATATATATACAACACATACATACCTTACAAATAACTTTTTCTATTTCTTTATTTCAATTAATAGACAGATACGGTAATAACAGTATAGGTCAAGTCATAGGAAAAGTATTGGCTGATGGACTATCATCTCTTAGAAGGTTAAATAATTCGCAAAAGAGTAAAATGCATAAAAATCTACTTTCTGAAATTGCGATAACTTCTTTTAAATTAAATTTCTTTTGTTTTCAAATATATTTTTTCACATCATACCGTATGTTGTAGTTGCAGATTGCCTGGCCCTTGCGGCCAAGCACGGGCTCTTGCAATTTCATACCGTAGTTTGTCACCACTGAAAACGTTACGGTTGCACAGTTATTTTGGACTCCCTTCTATCAAATTATGCTATTCATCCATAAAACTAGGTTGGGAACGTCGCCGAGTGAGAGCGAATAACAGGAATGACATTACAGCAAGAATTCTAAGACCAGCTCTACTGTTTCACAAGTATACGACTACAAAAGCGTACACATGTATACAATCTCCGACAATAAAGCATAGTTTTGGTGGACGCTATGCGAAAGGGTTGGGTGTGTGGGTGAAGGGGGTCCGGTTTGGCCAGGAAGTACGATGACCAAAATGAGCCACCTTATAATGCAAGAGCTGTAATTTTTTCATTGCAGAGAATAGCTTACCATTTACCTAGCCAACAAGCCGGAGTCCGATAAAGGTGGACTAAGAGGATGTGGTTGCGACCTCAAAAATGAGAAAAATGTAATTGCTTCTATTATTACCAATCATCTTAATGAAAACACATTCATATAGAACAAGCCAAAAAAATACAGGAATTTAGTAATACAGCTTCTGCAGAATAGAATTTTAATAACTAAGAGAAAGAGAAAGAGGAAAAAGGAAAAAAGGCGTTGAGTAAAGATGCAATATCGTAAATCTTCTTCTAAACAACTGTAAAACTCGGAAGGATTTATGCTTACTGACTAATTGGAATCAGCGATTCCGATTGCTAACAATGCACAATAAAAATAACCATTTCGCCATTTAAGCAATTGACTGAGTAGAATTGATTTGGTCTAGCGTTGGAAAGTGGAATGGAGCCAGATAATGATATCTAGAATGTCAACATCAAAACTTTAAATAACCCAAGAAGTTTCAGAAGACCTTACAACAAAAATGGTTTGATTTAAAGACTTGAATTTTACAATGCTGTCATTTATGAAAAAAAGGCAGTTTAATACATAGATTAACAAAAGTTGTATACCTTTACAATTCAATAATAGAACATGCTTCTGCAAAGGCAAGCATTCTAATCCTACATAATGGCAAACCGAACAGAATTTTTCGGATTTTTCCAATACCTGAAGAGTGAATGGTCCTTCTGTAAATAAACATTGCTACAGGTTGGCAATGTTAATTATGTGACCCCAGCAGACTCGACTCTTTTTGACTAGACAATTATTGTAAAATGTCTTCTGTACAGAATGTAAACAATCTCTACTTGCAAAGGAAGGATTTTGGAAGGAAAATCCCTGAATACTAAACTCTAAAGAAAGCAAACACGTGCATACAATCTTGACACAAAGACACTAACACATACACAAACACAAACACACAGTATATATATATATATATATATATATATATATATATATATATATATATATATATATATATATACATATATACACACACATATATATATATATATATATATATATATATATATATATATATATATATATATATATATATATATATATATATATATATATATATGTATGTATATACACACACACTGTGTATTTTACCTTTATACGGTACTAATGGACGAAGGCTACAGTCATCTTGATTCTGAAAAATCTTTTGTGTGGACGAAATTAGAAACAGCCGATGGTACTTATTTATAGGCAGATCAACTGAATGCCGGCGTAAAACTACAGACCTTATAAACACAAGCGAGGCACCGGCTGAGGTTTTTATATGCACACTAATAAACAATATATATAATATATATATATATATATATATATATATATATATATATATATATATATACATATATATATATATATATAACATATATAAATACATATTTATATATATACACACACACATATATATACATATATATATATATATATATATATATATATATATATATATATATATATATATATTTATATATACATATGTATATATATATGTGTATATTTATATATATATACATACATATACATATATATGTATAATATATATATATATATATATATATATATATATATATATATATATAAATATATATATATATATATATATATATATATATATATATATATATATATATATATATATATATATATATATATATATATATATATATACATCGGTAGGACGTTTCTCTTCCTGTCAAGTGGATAAAAAATAAATAGCCAAGTAAAGTAACATTTACCGTTGGTAATTAAGGACTCCTAGGCACTGTGATGTGCAGTCCCAACCTTTCAAATTATCATGAGATAAAAGAATGGCATAATAACACATATATAATGAAACGCGGAGCTAACCACCACTTCTCTTTTCGAAGGGCTTATTTAAACGTACAATAACTTTATTTCATCGCGATAACCTATACTTAAAAGCAGACGGGATTCAAATTGTACTTCATTGCCTAAATTGATAAATAACCGGTGAAGTCTTTCAAACAACGCCATAACGATTAGCGATACTTCCAAGGTGACGGAATAAAAAGAATGCTTTTGAAGGTGATAAAACACGACTTCATTAGTAACCCCCTTTTTCATGCGAGAATAGTGTGGGAACCCATTTCCAAGAGGATCTGTGACGGGCAATAAGAAGTGTGTAACACCGTTCCTAACGGGAGAGGCTTTCCTCTATCGGTGGCCCTTTAGCTAACGGAAATGAGAAATGACATTAATAACCATTACTTTAATACAAGTGACAGCTCGAGACACATTACAAAGCTTAAATTATAAGAAAAATGTAAAGCACGTAAAAGAGGAAAGACAAAGCACGAGTGTTCTTAAGACGGCAAAAAAGAATTAACTGTATTTTTTCTTATTGAAGTTATTAAATTGTTTAAAAAGTTTATAGTTAACCTGAAAATGCCAGACTGACAAGAAATACTCGTATTTCTTAACTTAATGTTAGTATTGATTGCAATAGTACTGGCAAGCTTTCTTTCAGAAGATGTTTTGAAGCAATGTAATTCTTTCTAAATGAAATAAAAGTCATTTGACATCGCGTCTAATTGGGAATTCAAATATTCATCTTCGTAAAAATGAGTTTGTTATGACCAACGAACTCAAGTTCGTTAAAAAAATGGAAGGGGCAAGGGTTGCAAAAGCTGGGCATAACCTAGAAGAAAGAAATAATTCTTCTTTTCTAATTTCCTAAATTTTGAAAAGCATATATCTGAAGTAAATATTAAAGTTTTTCAAAGTATGACAAAAAAAATAAACAAAATAAACTGATTAATAAATGTATAGCAACGGATAGCAAAACAGTTTGACATAATTATTATTATTATTATTATTATTATTATTATTATTAACCAAGATACAACCATATTTGGGAAATCAGGATGCTTTAAGCCTAAGGGCTCCCAAGAGAAAAATACCCCAATGAGGAAAGGAAATAAGGAAATAAACAACCAAAGAAATAATGTACTATCAAAATTGAGTATTTTAAGATTAGTAACAACGTTAAAATAGACTTTTTAATATATAAGCTATGAAGAGAGACTTTGTCAGTCTGTTCAACCTATAAACATTTGCTGCAAGTTTGAGCTTCTATAGTTCCACCGATTCAACTGCCCGATTACAAGAGATAATTTCACAAACTAATCATAGCTGGAATAAATTCTAGAATACTGTGTAATATTGAGCCTTATGATGGAGAGGACATGGCTGTTAAAATTAACTGCATACCTAGTACTGCGTGAAGGATGGTATTCTATGGTCAGATGTGAATGCAAAGGATGGTCTGAATAATAAAAAAAATCCTATGCAACGCAACATGCACAAAGATCTTGAACTCTCCTAAAAGTAGGGTAAAATATATATATATATATATATATATATACACATATATATATGTATATATATATATATATATATATATTGATTACTGTAACAACACAAAGAATCAGATTTAAAAGAAGCAAGATATACACAAAAGGATTTTCTTCTTAACTACATTAACTATATAGAAATTGAAAATGTACATGGCTATGATGAAAAAAGACAATGTGTAAAACAAATTGCAAATGCCCATTAGCAGACCATTATTGAAATAAGTAAAATTACTATTCAAATGAATAAACACTGAGGTTGAGCACCTTGTTCATAGCAACATATCTAAAAGCAAACAAATATGAAAACAACCAAATCAATTGTAAAATGCCGATTAAAGAATTGATAATGATGAGCATATGAAATGAACAAGCAATACCAGTAAAATTGAGTTTTCGCTCCTGGTTCTAATTTACAGAACTTAATTCCTCTACCCTTTACTTCCGCTTAAGTCATGTAACGCCCGTCACTGATTCGTTTGACTACCGAATCTAATTCCAATTGAGTGAATGGAGACAGCTGAAAAGACAGGATAGCAGTAAACACAACAGAAAGCAACACAGATTATGAGAAACTTTTCGTCTCTGTAACCGAGCTATATTCGTATTATTTAACACCTCTCAAATAGATAAGAGTATATGGGTGTATTAAACTTCATATTTACATCATTATCAATACTAGATAAGTTACAAACCTAATTGGAAAAGCATGATACTACAAGCTCAAAAGCTACAACAGGGAAAAACAGCCCAGTGATGAAAATAAATAAACTATACAAGAAGTAATTCATAAAGATTATGAAATATCTCAAGATCAGTAACAGCATTAAAACAGATGTTACACATAAACCATGAAGAGAGTCTTATGTCACCCTGTTCAAAATAAAACCTTTACTACTTTATATCTTATGTAAAACCACTGTGAAATTATAAAAAAAAGCGAAACTATAACTAGAGAGAACGAAAATAGCGAAAAGCTGATTTATTCCAGGGGAGAAGAAACCGGCTAAAACGTCAGGGAAAAAAAAAAAAAAAAAAAAGGGTCAGGATGAAAGTACAGTATATAACTTCTGTACGTGACTTCGTATGGTAATTTGGAGTAACGAGATCAGTATCTAGCTCAATGGCCACGCTTAATTCTACAGATGGAAGCCAGGGAGTATTTTTGTCATATTAAGCGGCCTGACAATTTAATGTCCCCAAGTTCCTATGGTATTTTCATTTGCTTGTTTCCCTTTAAGTGAGAGGATATTTGGTGTATCATGACTACGCTAAATGCAATATTTTTTATTTATTAGCAGAGAAGCATGCTAACAGTCATAAAAACAGACATGCACATATCTAAGAACACTAAAACTTACAAGACAAGGAAAAACATTAAATATATAAGGATACCAGAATGAAAATATGAAGTATGGAGACATTCAAGCTCTATATATGAGCCTTTCCAAATAACGCAAAAAAGTCAAGGACACCAAAACTGTCAACGTTAACAAAGGCAGTCGTAAATCTTCTATTGGGACAGACAGTTTTCCCCAAAAACGAGCAGGAGAGTTGTTTTTAAAACAACACTGCCCCGACTTACTCATCACTTCCCACGCTCTACTTGACGAGATCCCTCAATGCAACGAGCAACACTTCTTAGATCACCTTACCGTACACATTCGGTAATAAATTACTCGATAAAGCGTCGAGGGGAAAAAATCCTCCCTTGTCAGGTAACGCCATATGGCCAATCTTCCATAAGTGAAACGCGGTGGTGGAAGCCAGCGAACCACTTTACCCACAGCGGGTCACCAATTAATATTCATAACATACCATTAATGTTCAAGCTGACAAGTGGTATAGCAATTGCACGTCCGTTGCACGAGGCTGAATTTTCAGGTTTTAAGTTGTGGTTTTGACCTGGGTTTAAAATACGGAAAAATGTGCTGTTACTATATAATTTTATGTCAATTCTGGTGTTGAAATGAACATATCTGTCTGACATTACAGTATGCATTTTATTCTCTCGAACCACTAATAATAATAATAATAATAATAATATATATATATATATATATATATATATGGATGAGGAAATATCATTGGAAGGAGATATGATTAATGAGGTATAATAATCTAAGTATTTAGGAACTATGATCTCTAGTACAGGGTCCTTAGTATTCAAGTTTAATGAAAGATTGAAAAAGCAAATCAAGCAATGGGTAGGTAATAAACTTTTTAAATCAAATCGTCTGAAATTACACATAAAAATCAGGTAGATATAATTTTCTGGAGATCAGTGTTACAGTATGGACATGAATCATAGTATGACAAGGAAACAATTTCCAGCAGATTTAGTAGATTTGAGAAAAAAGCCCTCAGGAGAATATTGTGAGTTAAACGGCAGGACGGGATTCGAAATGAAACTAAGAGAGATTACTCAAGTGCCATATGTGGATGAGATCAAGGTGAGGGGTGGATGAAGATGGTTTGGGCATGCTCTCCCAAAGAGAGATGAGTTCCCCAAACCTTTAACTGGGCTCCAGACGGCCCTAGAAAAATTGGAAGACCCAGGACTACATGGCTGAGGACTATGAAGTATAAAGTAGATGATGAATGGAGAAGTGTTAAATTAAAGGTTCAAGATAAAGACGATAGACGAAACCTAACCGAGGCCCTTTGCGTCAATAGACGGAGGATATATATATATATATATATATATAATATATATATATATAATATATATATATATATATATATAGGAATATACCCATATATACCTATATTACATATAAACATATAAAGCATATATAAACAATAGATATTAAGAATATATATATATATATATATATATATTATACATATATATACATATACATATATATGCATATACATTTACATACATATATATATATATATATATATATATGTATATATATACACACATATATTTGCACATATACATATATATATGTATATATATATATATATATATATATTTATATATACTTAATATCTATTGTTTATATATACTGTATATGCTTATATATAATACAGGTATATAGATACTTATATATATATATACATATATATATATATATATATATATACATATACATATACATATAAACGCGTCCCTAACTATAAGGCGAAGTTAACAGGAAACAACTACAAAACACAAACGAATAAACGGTTCTGAAATACGCACGCCTTGAACCTAACTACAAACGATGCCATGAAATCCAGACGCGAGAGAGGAAAACAGATTTAATTCGGCTCTGGAATCAAGATGAGGATGCCATATGGAGCGAAAATCGTCTAGTCCTGCATTATAACAAGTAACTTGGGTAGAGCCCAAGCAGCCGAAACGATAGGGGGGCAAGAAATAGATAACTGGAGTTACTAACAATAGTCACAGAGGTATTGACGTGAAGACTGGAAAGACTTAATTAACACGTCACCCTTAGTCCATATACCCTATGCTTCCCCACTATCCCCCAAGCTCTCAAATCATCCAGCTTTTCCATTACTAACCCTTTACGCCACTCTTCGTTAGAGAGAGAGAGAGAGAGAGAGAGAGAGAGAGAGAGAGTTTAGTATAA
>NC_090745.1:83535317-83540317 GCF_036898095.1 Palaemon carinicauda
TCATTAGCAAACTGCGAGCTTCCTAACGAATTATTCAAGTGTTTTTCACGAGTCTCGCAAACATTTATTCACGTGTTAAATGAGGAGGTTATGTTTTTACATATATTCTACCATTAACATTAGATTACTTCTGTCTCACACTGGACGACGTTTCTTATTAATATATGTAGAGGAATCCATGATTAGTTATCATGTACTATTCATAATTTTGATCTCGATGTCAAGAATGCAGGTTGCTTGTTTATCATGTTTTACAAATGTCTAGAAAACAACACAAACAATAACCTTATCGTAAGCGAAGACAATACAAAAAGTATTTATACTTCGGTAAAATACTGGGTAGTTCATATAGTATTTAACATATTTTTACTTTCGTAAAGTCTAAAGGACAGGACATCCTCCTCAAGACTTGTCACATATTTTACAAAAAATTAGCGACCAAGGCCCATCTTTATGAAGCTAGGACCAGGGAGAGCCAGTCAATGACTGCTGATAACTCAGCAGGTAGACCAATAGGTTTACCCAAACTCGCCTTCTCTGTATCTCACAAGGATGACGAAGTTATAGACACTACTAAAACCTATCAAGCTTTGGACTGCCAGGCATGAACGTTTCCAATAGGTTAACATAACCTCTAATACTTAATATCTTATAGTGCTGCTACTAATGTTCCACCAATCAACTCTTATTGTATAATATTACTTTCAAAGGCTACTGATACAACTAACACAAATAACAATTATAAGAGTTTTCGACATGTCGACATATGACCCAAAGACAACACCTACAGTATCAGCGACTTCAAATGAAAACCAGGAGAGCAAAGGCATCCAAAAGGGAACGTGTCTAAAGTAGGGGCGATTGCCCCCAAGGGCGACGGTAAGAGCCCCCAAGTGAGTTTCAAGAGACCCCTTGGTGAGGCCTTCACATACCACTTAAACTGGTCTCTCTTAAATGGAACCACTTACACTGCCACGTCCTGGAAATCACTCGACATATTCTTTGTTTTATACGGATGTATTTCTACGCAAACAATGCACGTACAATCAATCAATCATAATTCTTCAAGCGTGCGTATTGACACACGCACACATAAGCAAACACACACACACACACACACACACACATATATATATATATATATATACAGTATATACACATTTGCATATATGTGTATACACACATATACTATCTCTCTCTCTCTCTCTCTCTCTCTCTCTCTCTCTCTCTCTCTCTCTATATATATATATATATATATACATATATATAGTATATATATACATATACATATATATACATATATATATATATATATATATATAGATGTGTATATACATAAACCATTCACGCATATCAGAACACATTTGATTACCTTTACATAAAGAGACACGTTAATGTCGGCATAAAGAGTATGTTGGTATATCAAATGTTTTTATTTTTTCACATTTACTCGTGTTTTAAAAATAAAATAAAATTTATTTTTAATGACTAATAATTGTAAATTAATTACGACAACGTACCATATCTTTAATTTTCATTCATTAAGTCCACCCTAAATTGCAGTGCATAAAATTACTACAACTGAAATACCGTATATTAATGATGGAATGTGAGTGAAGTATAATCGTATTTAAAGCATGGTATATATTCAAACAATAAATCAACAAACATGCAGAAATAAACACTTTGTATATAATCGACTAATTGATCATACGTGATCAAATCATGTATTGACTAACAAACATTTTAAGATTTCGTCAACTCACCTTATAAAACAGTAAAGTACAATGAATACGAATTTAATCCCCATGACACACGCAGCAGCAGCAATAATAAATAATAATAATAATAATAATAATAATAATAATAATAATAATAATAATAATAATAATATCTAAACTATATGACAAACTCTAGATCACAAAGACAATGCTCGAAAAACGAAAAATAAGATTTCCGGAATCATAAAGAGGTAAATATTAAAACAACATTTGTTTTCAATAACGAGAAATAATTTCACAAATGGTGAGAAAAAAAATATTCGCTTTTCATAAGAATCTTGCTGGTATTATAATAACGTTATTAACAATAATCATACTAAAAAGTAACATTTAAAATAGTCTTGATATATCCGTAAACAAATTTACAATGCATAATCTCACTCATTCATCATTGCGTTCATTCATTTTGATACTAAACATTCATCGCTAGATATACATATTCCTAGAAACTATAACTATCGACAATTCCTTTTTCCAAATTAAACTTCACTACTCTTCAGAAATTAACAAATAACAAATAATAAAAAGAAATTAACGGTAAACGCCATTAGAGGAATCTCTGGAAAAAATAGAAAAAAATAATTATTAAAAATAAGAAATATTGATCGCTAACCAACTACACCTATAGAAAAGACATTTGCACGAAAACGTAATCTTTCAGCTTTGTCATGGCAAAGTAGTTATGGGAAAAGGAGACTTTCATATCGGGTGTGGAAAAAGAGAATGGAAACTGTGAAATCAAATGGTGAAGAAAAGTAAAAAAAAGATGGCCGAGTCAAAGAAGAAAATCTTATGAACAGAAATGAAGTAAAATAAATAGAAATTAATTGATAACTTACAGAAAAAAACTGCATCATGCAACTAATATAAGTATGAAAATTGTAATTGCTCCATTCTTAATACTGAAACACGAAATTGACAGTTATACGTGGGTTTAATTTGATACTAAAATAAGCTAAGTATTTTAAGGTTTGGTGGAAAAAAAGAACAATGATGTGCGAACGTGTTGTAGCAAACGTGACCGGGTGATACCTCTCTGCCGCGCCTGGCACTACACCTGAATGCAGTAATGCGACAAGTTGACCCCGTGTCGTTAATTTTTAATCCGGGCCAGGACAGGAGGCCATTCCAAAATCCTCTGTTCCTAATCCGGGCTAAAAAACAAAGCTGTTTTAAATTCATGGGCACTAACAGAGAATGCACGATAAATAGGTTCTCCAAAGACTAGAAAAATATTTTCTTAGTAGTGTAAAGAGGAGAAGGATGGGAATGGTTTGGTAAATAAGTTAACACGGGTGAAAATTATTTCTGGGTTGATAGCTGACAGAATATAAAAATATAAAAATGCATTAACTACAAAGTATACTGAAATATCAAATAATTAGGAAAATATAACATAAGTAATGATTAGAAAGTATAATGAAGAAACACCAGGAGAGAGAGAGAGAGAGAGAGAGAGAGAGAGAGAGAGAGAGAAAGAGAGAGAGAGAGACTAAAGGCATCCCATTCCTCCTCAGACAATCAGAATGCTGTTCAAGTCAGCTGGTTTGCTCAACTATGCCTTCAGGTGGAGGGCGGCTACTAGAGGCCACATCAGTGAGTGATCCTCTGGCAGTGTTTTAAAAGCAAATTGTTCTGTCTTAAGCATACACACACACACACACACATACACACACACACACACTCCATTCCTGAGCCACGGTAGCATAGCCAACCAATTACTCAGAGCCAAGATGGTATAAAGCAGAAATGACCAATAACCAAGGCAAAAGTGCAACTTCAATCCCGTAGACTTTCCCCAAAAAAACTAACTTTGCCAACTATAATGCTCTTAATTATTGAATGAAAAACAATAAAGCAACTCGGCATGATTGTTTTAATGTTATCCATAAAAAGCTTGATATGTAAAATTCAACCTGGTAACATTACTGAATAATAAAAGTCATATATATGATAAATTTTGCACATTTAGATGTGTTTTTCATATTCAAATAAGCCATATGTTTTGATACATTAATGTCTAGATTCTCTTAACGACCTCGGGATCAGAGCCCCAGGCGAAATCACACAAAGACAAGAGCTTGTTACCGGCCGGGAGTCGAATTCGCCTGGGGCTCTGATCCCGAGGTCGTTAAGAGAATCCAAACATTAATGTATCAAGACTATACGGCTTACTTGGGATATGTGTATATATATATATATATATATATACACATACAGTATATACACATGTACATACACACACACACACACACATATATATATATATATATACACACATATATATATATATATATACACACACACACACACACATATATATATATATATATATACACACACATAACAACAAGAAAAATAAATGCAAGCCCTTTCATAACGCTACGTTATCCCACTCAGAAAAGGATATATAATATGTAGCCTATACAGATAGAGAGATAGATAGATAGATAGGTAGTGGTTAGACTCGGCTCTGAACTATAAAAGAAAAGTTTGATTTCCATATGCACATCCTTCCACTGAAACGCACTGAGCCAGTAGAAATCTAGGTATCTGAAAGTTTGCCGACTATGGTGGTGGGAAGTAACTCCGAAAGGGTCACGCCTTCTTAAATTTCCAAATGTGTGGGCTCACTAACATATAGAAAATTTCGCTTACCTTTAACATTTTGCCGTTTCCCTGAATATAGGTGGTTTCAGAAAAAGAAAAAAAAAACACTATAGTTACTGCCGCATTCATGCTTTTAACGAATTTCTGAGCTAAAAACTACGCATGTTGAAACTCACAGTGTCGTCCACCTCTGTCTCTTTTCCAAAACCTCGTCGCACTATATAACTATCCCTTTCTGAGACTTCCTCTTCGCCTCCCTCCTGTGCTTCGGTGTCAGACACTCACAACCTACCTTTGTTCATTCTTTTCACATGTGCCTATAATTTCATAACACTCAGATCCAGTTCTTCTTATGTCACATTTTTATGAAAAGTTCATCTCCATAAGTCCTCTATTTCCTTTCTTTTAGGTAGTATGTTGGTCAAGGCACCAGCCAACTGTTGAGATACTACCGCTAGAGAGTTATGGGGTCCTTTGACTGGCCAGACAGTAATACATTGGATACTTCTCTCTGGTTACGGCTCATTTTCCATTTTGTCTACACACACACCGAATAGACTGGCCTATTCTTTACATATTTTCCTGTCCTTATACACCTGACAACACGAA
>NC_090745.1:83550317-83555317 GCF_036898095.1 Palaemon carinicauda
CTTATATTTAATTTTCTTAAATTTTGCGAGCGATAACCAATCTAAGTAAGCTATATAAAAATACAATACTTTACGATAACAGACAACATACTTAAACCTCTCGTCGAGACCGAAATGAAGATGGTAGAACCAGAGTCAATACAGACAAAACATTCTAAGAATGTTCACATAATCTATCGCACTTAACGGGGCGAGTATAAAAGCAGATGCAAAGACGAGCATAATGGGACAAGTTTCCCCAACAACACGTTCTAAGCATGAAATTAGGCAAAGAAAACCATCAAAGTTATTATCCTTGTTATAAAATAAGAAATCTAAAGAATTCGAACGTTAATATTGTTCATTTACCGATGCGGGAGGGACGTGATAGTCTAAATCGGAGTTACTATGCATTGGAATAGTAGGGCACAAACGAGGTCAATTCCGGACCAAATTCGAAAATCCTATAATAAAAAAAAAAAAAAAAAATCTTATCTACGAAGCCAATTTTAGAAGAGGCAACTTTTAATCACATCGCCAATTACTGGAGCAATTAAGAGGGAAGCCAACTGCGACCGTGATTGGCGGGGTTCATTCGTTTCCAATATATCTCAAAAAGAAGGAAAAAAAAATCAAGTGATCTGGACAAGATGAAGGTGACCATTTAAAAATTCTTCATTCGCAGATTTTTAGAAAGGATATCTTATATTTTCGTAACAATCACCTTCACAATATTTTCGACAAAAATTATGTCTGTCAAATTTCCGGTTCAAAATACTATATCCGTGTTTCTGTCAAATTTCGAAGTTAAAATACTGTATTTCAGTAAAACTGTCAAATTTCAAGGTCAAAATACTGTAGTACTGTCAAACTCAAATTTCAAGGTCAAAATACTGTATTACTGTCAAACTGTCGAATTTCAGGGTCAAAATACTATATCAATGTATGTCAGATTTCAAGGTCAAAATACTGTATCAATGTTAGCTACCAAAATTCATGGTCAAATACTGTATCAATGTCTAACTGTCGATTCAAGGTTAAATGTTAATGTCTACGTTTTACACAGTTCTGAGCATAAAGCTTTATTATTTTTACCTTTCAGTAGATGAAAATATAATTTTATGTCGAGTATTTGCAATTAAAGAAAATCATTATGACTTAGAGTATTTGGTAAAGCTATATACTTATCACATGTGCTGCTGTGTCTATCTACTTTTTATTTCTTACTCAAGAATACTTCCAAAAGCAATATAAAATTCAAAAAATTATAAGGTATGAAAAAATCTTCATTAATAAAATATATTCAATAAGTATATATGACATTGCATTTATGTTCTGTCACTGTACTAAATATATATATATGTATATATATATATATATATATATATATATATATATATATATATATACATATATACATATATACATATATATATATATATATATATATATATATGTATATATGTATATATATATATATATATATATATATATACATACACACACACATATATATAGATATATATATACATACACACACACATATATATATATAAATATATATATATATATATATATATATATATATATATATATATATATGTATATATATGTGTGTGTGCGTATATATATATATATATATATATATATATATAAATATAAAATTTACAAGTTACACACACACACACACACACACCTATATATATATATATATATATATATATATATATATATATATATATATATATATATATATATATATATATATATATATATCAATGGACATATCTACATATACAACAGCCAATGCATTTCAACTTTCAATCGTAATCTAAATAAAACAAGCAATAAAAATCCTAACTTAAGACAGCGTTCGGGAAAAGATAGAAAGGGGAAACGAGCGAACTCAAATTAGCCAGCAATGCAACAGTTAAAATATCTAAAGGAATAATCAAACAAACAATTAAAGCAAAATAGGGAGAATAAAATCTAGTTTCGCTGAACACAAATCAATTAGCCAAGACTGAAGAGAAAACGAGCTAATTTTCGGGAGATATTTTCAGCTAATTGCAGCTCCCAATACTAATTTATTTTCACAGATATCACATTAAATTAAAATCACTTATGCAGTAACATGCAGCAAAAATTATCTATTGTATTTCAATACCAGAATTATATATTTTTTTGAATAGGGAGTCCAGCATGTTTTCTGGAGTTGCCTTAGTTGATTAAATGCCAAAACTAAAATTATGACTCGCAATTAAGAAAAAGTTCCAAGAAGAGGTAAAGTGAAATAAAGCTCCTAAACTCAAAATAAAAGTGGGATCTATTGAACCGCCATAGCTATCATCATTACATGTTTCATCTATTTTTTTCTCACAAAGGAAATGTCTTTGTGCCATTGTATTCGTCATCCTATTTCTCTGTCCTCTTATCTGAGAGATTTAAGTGAGTAATTTGTTTTGAAAAGGAGGAAAAAAAGTCATATTATAATTATATGAAATTTTATGGGGAAAACAGAGAAGCACATGAAAACAGCGAAACCACTAAGTATCCGTATTCTATCCAATCATCTGAAAACTTTGAAGAAGAAGAAGACGAAGAACAGTAAGAAGAAGAAGAACAAGAACAAGAAGAACAAGAAGAAGAGAAAGAAGCTGCAACCATGCCAACATTCACTCAACGTCAAGACTGTAACTGGCCATTTGGAGCTTATCAAGAGACAAAATAATAGTCCATCTTAATACAGAAAGACAGACAGAAGATTAACCTTGTTTTTCCAATAAGCCTTTACACCCCTCGTACCCCTGTCTCTCTCGTCAAAACCCTTGAGGTCATTAATCTATGGAAAGGATAAGAAAAAATAAAAGCCGACTGGTGACTGACAAGACTCGTGACTTCGAGCACCAATTAGAGGCTCTTCACACTATAACGATCAATCCCGTAATAATTCCAATTACGAAAATGATTGTCAGGTATCAAATTAAATGGTCGTTTAGCGTCCTGTCCCAGGCACTGATCATATGCCACGAGTTTAGAATGAACTCATTCAAGGTCAGGTCAACTAAAAATAGAATTTCGCATTTTTTTTTTTTTTTTTTTTTTTGCGGGACTGATCTACTTTTGCACGCTAAGGTTAAAAAGAGTCCATTCAAGGTTAGAAAAATGATAGACAATAAGAGAATTCCGCAGCTCGTGGATAACATTTATTTAGGGTGCGAGCTTAGAGAGATCATTCACGGTCAGATCGCCAAATACAAGAGCTAAGAATTTACCATAACATGGGTTTAGAACACCTAGAGAGTTATTATTCCCAGTGATCATAAGAAATTACCGATCATTAGAGTAACAATGTAGACGAAAAGATATTACGTTACAGGTAGGTGGCCGAGGCACCAGCCACCCCTTGAATTACAACTACAAGAGAGTTATCGGGTCCTTTGACTGGTTACGCTAATTTTTCCTTTGCTTGCACGTGCACCGAATAGTCTGGCCTATTCTTTGCAGATTCTCCTCTTTCCTCATGCACCTGACAACACTAAGATAACCGAAAAAATCTTCTTAACTCAAGGGAAACTACGCCATTGGAGTTATTCAGTGGCTAATTTCCACTTGGTAAGGGTACAATAGACACTATAGCTATAGTAAGCAGTTCTAGGAGAAGGATTCTCCAAAATCAAACCATTGTTCTCTAGCCATAGCTAGTGTCATAACCTCTGTCCGATGGTCTTCCACTGTCTTGGGTTAGCGTTCTCTTGTTCAAGGGTCCACCCAGGCACACTATTTCATGTTTCTTATTACCTTTCCTCATTGGGCATCCGGCTTTTCTAACTAGGGTTGTAGCTTCGCTAGTAATAACAACAATGTTAATAATAATAAAGCAATTATCAAAATATATATAATAAATTTGTAAAGATACAAGGTAACTTTTTTAAGCATACAAACGCAGGTAGAATTAATTCCAAATATCTATGAAATCTAAAAAAACACTTTTTAAACTACACACAAAAAGAACCAAACAATTAAAAACGAATAAAAGAACAGGCTGTACAACCACACGATACGTATTCAACGTACGAACGTACAAAAATATCGTGGCTATACGATTCAACAACCATGCTGGTACATATGGTCGCAGTATTGTAGGCCCAAAGGAACACAAAACATACAAGAAGAAATGTCTTTGAGCGACAACTAAACGGATTTCGGAAAGACGCAAATGACCTTCCCCGTCGCCACTCTTGTCAGCCGAGGTGAGTCTCCCCGCCTTTGTATTCACCACTTAACGTCTATAAATGGGATGAAGGAAGTGTAATTTGACCAAAAGATTAACGTCGAATAATCAAGAGACGAAAACATTAAGAAGAAAAGATGTCTTTGATAAGATCACCCTGATGTTCGTACGCATCAGCAGATCCGAGTTTATAAAATAGAATATTTGATTCCAAAAAGAGTGAGGGGCATTCAAATATAACTAAAAAACTCATATGACATAAACGCTCAGATCATATTATATATATATATACACACACACACACACACACACATATATATATATATATATATATATATATATGTGTGTGTGTGTGTGTGTGGTGTGTGTGTGTGTGTGTGAGCGCGCACATACGCGTATGAAAAACCCGTTAAGTTCATAAATTTCTCGTCAGTTTATAAACTCTGCACTGTATCATTTGAAGATTGCAATATCCCTGGAATCTAAATCCAAACCTATAATCAACGAGGGTTATAAAATCCGAAGGAAGTATCGTTTCTTTTTTATAGTTTTCATTTTATATAAAGCCATTTCAGTTACGGTACCCCACGCGAACACTGAGGCAAACACAAAACAACGCCATAAAGAGATATCTGTTCTTTAATAGTCTCATATTTTGATGTTTCTATGATACAAGTACCGTCAATTTCGGTTTGGAAAAAAAAGCAAATAACCACCTTAAGGAAATTGCGGAAGACATACTGGAATCAAACATTTGGATTAACACTACAAAACTGCCACTCCGTAA
>NC_090745.1:83562817-83570317 GCF_036898095.1 Palaemon carinicauda
TTAAAAGTTAAATAAAGAGCCTCAGAAAATCAATAAAATGAATTTACAATAATAATGATATAATTTCCACATCTAGGTTGTAGTAAATCCGAAAGTGTTTAATTTGCCTCTCCCTCACAAACACACCGCTGAATGTCAGACGCGATCATAAATGTAAACACTTCAACACTGACGAGGGAGTGAGTCGGCAAAGTTACTTTAATAAAGTGAATGCTGTACATAATGTAACCTCCTTTCTTATATAAACAACAATAAACCAAAAAGAAAAGGAAAATAGACCCCTCATATATCTACGCCATCTTAAAAGATGCTAAAACGAAAATAAGTTTAAAATTCAGTAAATTTCTCTAGTCATTTGCAGTGTATTCATGGGGTTACAAGGACAATAAACTTGACCTTGTGTGTAGTTAGAGGTGGAAAAAATATTTATCTATCTTAACAATAACCAATAAAAATTCGATTCACTACCATCAAAAATAGCTTCTATTGATAAAAAGCACTTGAGTTAATGTTTACAAAGGATACCTGTACAATACATTACATTTCAATTCAGTATTAATAGACGTTTGGAAATCTAAATTTCATTCATTAAGTAAAATGAAGAATGAAAATTCCGTCTCATGAATTTTTACCGAAACGAAAAAAAAAATCAACTTTTCAAGTAATGAAAACAATAAATGAGCAAAATATCAGTTGGGGAGGTTACTAGCTTTCCTTCCCTTGCGTATTAATTACTGGAACAATTTAATCCAAGCGAGCGTAACCGCTTAGACAAGCCATTTCCCACAACCTCAAACATTCTAATCTGTTCTCCACATTGAAATACTAATGTGAACACGATTCTATTGTTCACTAATCTACCTATAATAATAAGGCATAAAAAATATGCAGAAAAAAAAAATACTGGATTTATATTAAGCCCCTTTTTTTCATAGAATAAATACCCAAAGGAATATTGCGTAATTTATTTATTCTTATTCACCTGATTACCCTAAAGATTAGGCTGTTCGTACCAAATCCGTTATGTCTATCGATTCTCCAGAGTAATCTTGCAATTTTAGGTCAAGTATACAGCGCAAGCGCGCTAACACATTCACAAACACACACAATAATATATATATATATATAAATATATATATATATATATATATATATATATATATATATATATATATATATATATATATATATATATATATATATATATAAACACGTGTGTGTATCCTTTTGGAGCCTCAACACTTAAGTAACAAACACGTCAACACAGAAACATTTAATCAGTCATAATATTTACATAAACACTCAACTATGAATCATACCCGATAATTATTTTTTTCAATAAATTAATTCACGTTATAAATCTGCTTTTCTTTGGACTGAATAAAACAGTTATTCATGAGTCATTCGGTCTTTCCTCTACAAGTTCTTTAATTAAAGTTTCCATAGCAGAGACGAGATAAGAAAAAAAAAAACTATCAAATACATATAAAAATACATACATTAAAACATCATATGATATTATAGATTGACACGACTAATGAACCAAGCGATGGCGGTAACTCTACTATAATTTTACCACGTAGGGCATAAATGAATACAAATCACCCCCCACCCCCCTTTAAATAAAGCACAGAACACTCCTCAAACGAGCAAACGATCACATGGCCGATCTTCCAACGGCGTTACTTCTGTACCGAATTTTCAGTCGAAACAGAACAACCACGAGAAAACGCCCCTGGGCGGGACACAGGGGCACGGACGACTGAGCTTGGCTTGACAGTGGCACTGGTGCCCAACACACTGTATACTCCTAGACAGACGACGAAAACCTTCTACTCCTCTCGCCTGGGCACCTTGCCGTTGGGTGCCCGCTTGGATGGTTTAGATAAAAAGAAAGAGAGGGGAGGGGTTAGGTCACAGGATATGGATGGGGGGGAGAGGAGAGTGAGGAAATAACATGGAACCACAACTTTTGGAAGGAAACATAAGAGCTATGTTGACGAGTAAAGGAAACTAAGCCGAATCTACCCCAGAGAGACTGCATTAATTAGGAACAATTAAGAGTGGTTATGAGAGCAACGAAATTTAGATTAACGCTAATGGATGAATGCTTGGGGGCATCAACTAGAGATAAATTCTTAAGATTACCGAGAGAGAGAGAGAGAGAGAGAGAGAGAGAGAGAGAGAGAGAGAGAGAGAGAGAGAGAGAGAGATTCATTAGCATACGATTAACCAAATAAGACCTGTCCTAATGAGAGGCGGAGGGAGAAGGTATTTCAAGGGAGAGGACGGAGGAGGAATTGCAGAAGAAACCAGACTCTTGGGTGCATAAAGAGAGAGAGAGAGAGAGAGAGAGAGAGAGAGAGAGAGAGAGAGAGAGAGAGAGAGAGAGAGAGAACTAAAAGTGTTAAAGAATGATAATATTCCACTTTCACTTAACATTGAATAAGGTAACTCCTTCTCTCTAATTGGAAAACACAACAGTCAACGAACTGCCAGGTGGCCAGTTCAAAGATTATATCAATAAAGTTTCATTGGAATTTAATATTTTGCTATACGAGGATATTAAGCCCTTGGTTTTCCGGCCGAAAAGAGTGGACACTAATTACTATATCAAGGGCCCATATATATATATATATATATATATATATATATATATATATATATATATATATATATATATATATATATATATATATATATATATATATATATATATATATATATATATATATATATATATGCATCACACAAGCCCTTATGAATGTTTCAAATCAAATGGCAAATCCATATAAATAAAATCTCGCATTGTCAAAAAAAAAAAAAAACAATATATATATCCATGTAGTTTTACTCAAGCTTTCTCAATCACAAAGGACCCTAAAGAATATTCGATGTATAAACAATTAAATTGATTTTTATAGTTTCTCACTATTTGGTTCAAGGGATTCCTTCTAAAAAGAATGCTTACTCGCACCTGGTGTTGCTCTAACCATTGCAAAATTTAATACAAAATACATTTGCAACGAACGAAAGTAAAGGAGGGTTGGCATCCACAGTACGCCTTTGTTGATCTTTTTATTGTATACAAAACACGATTGCGAATTAAACATAAAGGTATCCGCAGGAATATACTGATAACGAAGATTATACCTACATACTGTAAATACAAGCGTGTATATATATATATATATATATATATATATTATATATATATATATATATATATATATATATATAGAGAGAGAGAGAGAGAGAGAGAGAGAGAGAGAGAGAGAGAGAGAGAGAGAGAAGGCAAGTACATGACTTCAAGATATATACAGGGAAGATGAAGTCAGGGTCTTAAGCTGCAGGTGCAAACTAGTGCAGGAGATGAGACCGACAGCAGGATGTGTGGCATGAGAGCACACAAGATCGGCCTGAAGGGATGCAGGCCTGCTTCAACAGCTACTGTTTACCCATCGTTTAGGACGATTTAGGATCTCCTAGGGCCCCACGAGGAACAGGGACGAAGGAAAAAAAAGAAAAAAAAAAAAGATGAGAAATGAGTTGTGGTAGGATGGATATGTAAAGCTTGGGCGAATGATAGTCTAACCCTTTATGAACCCAAGCTCCTGTTTTGAGAGAGAGAGAGAGAGAGAGAGAGAGAGAGAGAGAGAGAGAGAGAGAGAGAGAGAGAGAGAGAGCGGTGCTTAAGGAAGGTAGTCCTGTGAATCATATCACACAACTGGAATGGAATAGTCAACATTGTCTTGGCTCTGAAAGCGACCACCTGCTTTGCCGAGAGAAGCAACGACACCCATCCTCATTAGCAAGAAAACGCCCCATTCACTGTAAGACTTTCCGTCAACATTCTTTGAAACTAAAGACCATTAAATAGCCATATCATCTATAAATGAAGGGAGGAGAGAAATATCAGAAATGAATATCTAGATAAGCTTCGCGTGATGCAAATAGCCGTTCAAGTACGTCCATAAACAACCGACAGCCGTCGAAGGAGAATGAATTACGAGTCGATGCGATGGGCAACGCCTCGCGGAAAACTCTAGAAACACGCTCGATTCAAGACCCTTAATACCTCTTCGTCGCAAAGACTTAGGGTCACCTTTCTCTAAACATGAAACTAGACAATAAAAATTCTAACATATTACCAAATTATTAAAGAAACATTCTCACACACAGTCTGTAACCTATTTTTACTACAGATCAGAGACAGAAGTGGACGGTACATCCCCGAAGAACTCAAGTAGAAATTGGCAGTCTTCAAGCTCTACGCCTATTTGCAGCATGCGGTCAGCAAGAGTGCTTTTAAGAGGCAGGACAAACCTCAAACCGGGGCTCTAAGGACGACAATCCTTTCCATGATCGGCGAGTGAGTCGACCTTACTTGCTTTTCTGGACCCATGTTGGATAGCATCAAGGCACTTGGGAAGGTCGGTTTGCAACACACAATGCTCAAGTTATCGAGATTCGGAGGTGACTAAAGCTCAAGAGGACTTCGTTACAAGGGGGGAATATAAGCTTTATGAAGTTGCCTTAATAGGTGGCAGCTATTGGCAACGTCCCTTAACATGAATGAGAAATTAATACAAGACAAAATTATAAATTGATGTACTGATATCTTTAAGGACGACTCCGTTTCTTAAAGAAAATATATATCGCTTTTTAAAAGAAAGTGAGAAATCTAAATAATTTTACATAAGTTAGAATGTATATAAAAGAATAACTACACAAATATTAAATGTATTGAAGAAAATACGAATATGAAGATGAGGTTTCGCTGGTCAATAAAAAAGTTGTAAACTTGCTTAATATCAAGTATAATAAGGCAGCTTAACATGTTCCTAAACAACGTAACGGCACTAATCCTAAATATAATAATAATAATAATAATAATAATAATAATAATAATAATAATAATAATAATGATACTAATAATAATCACACAACAAGAAGAATGCAATTACCAGTATCTCCAAGGATAATCTCACATCTGTAATCAGAAGTAATTCCTTAAAAATTCGAACCATGACTTATCCAATTTCTCGCCCATTAAATAACAAAAATGTAGCATTACATTGGCAGCATGATTTATACATCTGGCCAAAAGGGGGATGGGAACATGGACTGAGAGGGAGAAGGGGAGAGGGGGGGCATAACCCAACGCAGGTGCAAGGACAAAACCAGGTGCCGGTTGCACTGCATCATACTGTCTCCTTGCAAAGGAGAAGAGATGCCTGTCTCCTCTCACAGCGACCGCAAGAGCTTTTCCTTGTCAAGTTGACCACAGCTAAGATCTTCGCAGAAGAAAACACCATTTGCCTTTTCTCCTGGGAGGTAAATACGTTTAGGGTCATCTGGTTATTTCACCTTTTTTTTTTTTTTTGGAGAGAGAAATTTAGCAAAACAAGTAAGTCTGGTCGTATTTTCACAATATATCAAACTAATTTCTTTTCATAATGACATCAAACATAAGTAATTGAATGTGTTATTCCATACTGGATATGTATGACACAAAAGCAAAGGAAATCTAACCTTTTTAGATTATAAATCTGACAAGAGTTTCTAACTAATAGTGAAATTAAATATAAAAATGTTCTAAAGATAAGAGAAACTAGTACAGGAAACCTGTTGTACACAATGAGCCATTACCTTAACATAAGGAACCACAAACGAGCGCACAGTGACGGAGGAACAAAAAGGGGATACCGTAGTAAGTTTGCACATAACTAGACCACACCCATGTCCTTGGAACAAGGGTCATGTTCTCTGAGAAGTCAAAGAGAAAAATTATACTTTCTCAGTACAACGGGAGAACTGCGAGATTAAGTAACGACATAAACAACTGCAATAATAATAATAATAATAATAATAATAATAATAATAATAATAATAATATACCCTAAGCATACAAAGTAGTAGTTAAAAAAGCTTTTGCCAGATTAAAGAGTATTTGATCGGCCATACCTTATGTCTTTGAAAATTAATAAAGACATAAGTATAGATAAACACGCATATATATATATATATATATATATATATATATATATATATATGTATATGTATATATATACATATATATACACATATATACAGCATATATATATATATATATATATATATATATATATATATACATATATACATATATATATATATATATATATATATATACATATACAGTATATATATATACATATATATATATATATATAGTATATATATTCATATATAAATATAAACAAACACAGGATATGTATCAAAACCTTCTCGACTCATAAAATATTTATTTTTAACATTTACATATCAAAAGTGTCTCACCTTGAGTAAACATAGCTGCATGCAACATCTGGACATTGCTTCTTGACTACAATCACTAACTGATTGAATCATACTTAAATATGAACCGTGCAAACCTCACTAATGACTAACTCGTAAACAAACCAAACGAGGAAAGTGACTCACAAATACGAATCCATTTCGAATTATTTTCGAGTACCAGCAAGAAAAGATTCTGTGCCTTCAAGAAGAAGAAGAAGAAGAAGAAGAAGAAGAAGAAGCAGGACGACTACATTATGAGTCACCACGGACGAAGGGCAACCTCAGGCGGCTCGGGAAAGGGCAGGAGGCAGGGGCAGGGGCCAGTGTTGTTCTGTCGTAGGATTTGACTCGGCATTCGAGGCCCTGCATATTATTTAGCAGCAGCAGCAACAGCCGCAAAAGCCTTGATATCTGTTTGCAATCTTGCAACATTTATCGCCAGATTATTACAAAAATGCCGGCCAAGGGAAAGCAATGTTGGTTTTGCAGTTGAGAGGAGGACATGCAGGTGTGAAGACTAAGCCAACCAATCTCAAAAACAGCAGTAAAGAAAGCCCATTCACCATTTGCTCTCTCTCTCTCTCTCTCTCTCTCTCTCTCTCTCTCTCTCTCTCTCTCTCTCTCTCTCTCTCTCTCTGAACCAAGGCAAAGAAAAACAAGCGAAAGGAAAAAAATGCTCCAGAAAACGACCGTGGACGATCTCTATCTAGTTACAACAGTGTTACTCGAAGCGCTTCGAAAAACTCCTGGCGAATCACCCCTGCTGGTTTATGAAGAACGTTAAGAACAGGGCTTAAGCTTCCCATAATCTCGGGACCGATGCAACACGTTCATAACGATGTTTTTAATCGACTGGGAAGATAACAAGTAAGCCCTGTTTGCGATCCGAAGGATGCATAAAACGTTTGCTGCTTCTAAAGCAAAACCGAGGAGAAAATGTAAAATTTTCTGTCGTTAATTGTTTATAAAACAAGAAATAAAAACTAAAATCCCAAAAGCCTAACGGTGAGCAATTACGAGAGAGTGAAGACAAAGCTCCACACAGAGAAACGAACCAATAAATGAAACTTCAATGAAGTGTAACTAAGGAATTTTGTCCGGGTTTACCTACTAAAAACAATAAAAATTTGAATAAAATAGCAGGTCACTACTTCCTTATTTCCTAGTAATTTTATGCAT
>NC_090745.1:83572817-83580317 GCF_036898095.1 Palaemon carinicauda
AAGATTAAACCTGAGATGGAAAGGAAGGCGGACAAGATTTGCGCAACACGGGCCGAATGATGGCGCTGAGCAGGTTGGGAGGCGATCCACGTCGAATTATGATACGCTGGGCATGTTGCGTAAACGCAACCTAGCGTATCTAAAGTCGGCATGAAATGCAAGTGGGCACTTTAACCTTCAAATGCCAAGTGTGGGTTACAGTATCACCTACGGGGTTTGGTCTTTTCACGTGCCAGCAGTTAAGTGCCTATTTGGGTCAGCAGTAGGTAGAGAAAGTGCCGTGAACTTAAATGTTTCGTTGAAAAGCTTTCTGGCAATGACGAAATTACATAAGGAGTTTCATGGCTTACAACAATTATTGCAATAAGAATGTTCGAACGATTTTTTTTCCTTATCCTAACATGGTGCTCGAGGCATCATTCTTAATCTGATTTAAAATCATATGGTAAAACTATTGCTACACAAAGACTGCTGGAAATAAAACAAGACGGCAATTATTTTTAAACATCAAAGCTGCTAATGCAATAAAAAAAACGGGGAACTAGTAAAAAAATAAATAAATAAATGAATTAAAAAAAATCACAAGAAACCCTACCTATTTAGTCTGTCATGTAACACTAATAAAATTAATGTAAATTTAGGAGAGAAGCGATTGTAGAGCAAGACTTACTTGAGGGTACCTTCGTTTCATCTTGAAGTATCTCTGATCTATTTATACTGAGATAACTGCGTCACATTTGACGTCTGCCTGGTCACCTGTTACAACGTTACTTACCAAGAGCTATTTGTTGCCTCAAGAGAGGTGCAAGGTGGAAGGATAACGTTTCCACAAAAGTAAAGTGTATAATTCAAACATCATGTCATGGTTGCCCCCCCTAAAAAAAATTCGAGATGCAAATAATGATTTTTTTCAACCTATATAATAGTCAACGGTCTGAGCTGAAAATTGTCCCGAACAGAGAAACTTACGGAATTATTTATATCGATCCGTTTGTCAGAACTAATGAGAGGTTCTAATAAACCTAATTTGAAGAAGTGAAGCGATTATAGAGTGACACCAAATTTTTATTAGATATAATGCCATTGCTAGTGTGTCTAATCATAAGCGTTTCTCAAAATCCAATTGGAAAATATACACACAAATGCCAATCCTCAACGTCCTTTATCTAAGTTGCTTGAAAGATATTATCTTGTAATATTACGTGGAGTGATTATTAGTCTGCACTTCTAAGAGACTAGAGAGCAGGATTTAGAAAAGGTAGATGTTGTAATGACCGAATTTTCATCTCAACACATGTTGTACAGCAATGTGTAGACTATAAGAAATCCACTTTTGATGGCATTTGTGGAGTATGGAAAAACCTTTGATAGTGTACACCGGCCAATTTTGTGGAGAGTCCTACGCTTTTATGGAATTCCTATTAAATATGTAAATTTGATTAAGTCTGTTCATGAGCACAGCAAGTGCAAAGTTAATGTTAATGGAGTCTTATCAAATGAATTTCCAGTGAACAGTGGAGTACTCCAATGGAATGTGATGTCACGTATGTTGTTTATCCTCCTCATGGATTTTGTAATGCATAGAACATTCAAGAGATGGTGGAAAAGGATAGGACTGGATTGTGACAGGAATTTAGCAGACCTAGAGTAGGCTGATGATTCTGTCCTTGTTAGCAGAACACTACAGGATTTACAATGCTTGCTTACCAGAATGCATGAAATATCACACGAGGCTGGGCTGAAGATAAATAGAAGAAAGACCAGATGATGAGAACGGAGTATGCAATGGAAAATGAAATACCATTGGAAGGAGAATGGATTAATGAGGTAGAATTATTCAAGTATTTAGGAACTATGATCTCCAATACATGGTCTTTAGAATTAGAGTTTAGTGAAAAATTGAAAAAAAAAGAAACAAATCAGATAATGGCTAGATTAAGTATAATTTGGAAATCAAATCGCCTGAAATTACGTATAAAAATCTGACTATATATCAGTTTAGTGAGATCTGTGTTACTCTATGGACATGAGTCCTGGTATGAAAATGAAACAATCTCCAATAGATTTAGAAGATTTGAGAACAAAGCCCTCAGAAGGATATAGATTTAGTAATTTTGAGAACAAAGCCCTCAGATCGATATATAGTTGGTAGATTTGAGAACAAATCCCTCAGAAGGATATTGGGAGTTGAATGGCAGGGCAGGATAAGAAATGAAACTATAAGACAGATTATTCGAGGGCCATATGTGGACGAGATAATGATGAGGGGTAGATGGAGATGATTTGGGTAAGCTCTTCGCACTTCCCAAGAGAGATTAGTTCACCAAACGTTCAGGTGGGCTCCACAAAGCACTAGAAGAGTTGGAAGACCCAGGTCTACATGGGTGAGGACTATGAAGCGCGAAGTAGGAGATGATGAATGGAGAAGCTCAAGATAGAGACGACTGGCGAAATCTAACCGAAGCCATTTCTTTCAATAGGCTTAGGAGATGATGATGATGATGATTTAAAAGGCATAGATAAATAATTGCATAAATCTAGGGACTGGAGAAACCAGACATTGAGCATGCAAAAATGATCAATTCGTTTGAATGAAGCCTAAGGCAAAATATTAGCTTCTTTATGCAATACAGGAATCTTAAAATTGGTTCATAAGCTTTCCTTGTCTCAAGGATACTTAACTTGCCTTTTATCTTGTATCTATAACAAGAGTTCGAGGGCATCTGTAATACTTTGTAATAAACTACACGGATCTCATGCTGAAGAAATGTTTCACAAAATGGTATCAAAGACAAATGAATATTAAGAAGGAAATTAGACTGAAAATAATCCAGATCAAAAAGAAAAAAAAAAAAAAAAGAAAACAATCGATATTACCTACCACTGAAAGACGACCAATAAACAAAATAATACATTTAGATCCCCAATAATTTATCATTAACTTGATAAGCAACAGGAAGTTTAAACCGAAACACCAATGCACAATTTAATGTCTACTGCCAAACACCCTCTCAATCCACAAACAGCCTTTCATTCCTCAAGAACTAATCGTTGACGACACCCACATCGCCCCAAAAAAACCAACTCGAATAAATCCCCGCAAATTCATGTCTCCAGATGCCGGTGCAAAGTAGCGTCGCCCTTTTCTTATCGCCAGTTATCGTAGCGGGACTTGTCCTTCTCCTTGTACCACGGCGTCACACCAACAGTTCCCCTTAAATGGATTCAGTCGCACCTTTTCATCCCTGCCTTTTATTCTCACTGTAACAGTTCTGTCCGACAAAAAGATCCTTACGACATAACTTACGAAACCTTGCCTGGGGTAAGGTTTCACTGGAGCAGGGGAGGCGGAGGAAGATCGGAAAGATATTCAGCATCTCACGGTATGTCTGGCAACATTTGCAACCTTTTAGTACGTGTACAACACAATTGTTTACATTCATGCCTTACACATGTGTGCTTGTGTAAATACATTTAAATGTCAATAAATATATCCATGCAAATAATCATAATAGTCTCTACCAATATTTCTAAGATACTCTTTTTTTTCTTCATCTTTATTTCATAGAAAACAATAATGGAAACCTCATGTTCATCTTTGTGAATAATAATAATAATAATAATAATAATAATAATAATAATAATAATAATAATAATAATAATTTAAAATTTCAGAATCACAAAAGAATTTCATGCTGGTATCAATTCTATCCTAGATCTTGTGACACACGTAAAGGAATAATGGCCCAAGGCGTTCAGGATAAGGATTAACGACGCAGTGTCCATAAACGGAATATATTGGCTACGGTGAGAGTAAAAAGCGACTGATGTGGAAGTTTTACCACATAGAAGTTTCATAACAAAGTCAAAGATAATAAATAATAGCACCAATGATTGTTGTGTAATCGATTTTTCCTAAAGGATCAACTCTGATTGATTGATTGATTGATTAGGTGTTATCTGCCATCCTGAATCAACTCTAAGAAAATGGCCTAATATTAAGGACACACACACACACACACACACATATATATATATATATATAGAGAGAGAGAGAGAGAGAGAGAGAGAGAGAGAGATTCTTCCTACGAAGAACAATGATAACAATATGAAAATAATAATAATAATAATAATAATAATAATAATTTCTATACTTAGGTAAACGTATAATCTCCTAAAGGCTATCTGTTAGAAACAACACCACCTAAAAACGACCACTTTTTTTTTCACACAAAGTGGCGGTAACTCAGCAAGATTTATTACTATTTTCCTTCAAATATTTGTAAATTGCTAGTCACCGACGGCGTTAAGTGGAATTTAATTGCCATTAGCCACGCAGCGTGAGAACCGAGAACAACTGCCTAAACTTTAATCGCTGGTTCTGGTGGTAAACGGTGATTACAACTGGGAGGAACTTACTCGTGTCGTTTGGCGGTTGAGTGACGGTTGACTATGTGGTCGTCTTTCACACCGCTTCCACATGGATCGACATATTCCAAATGACATAGATTAATTTAACTGTTTTTGCGGCCGCTTAAATGAAGACTCGGAGCATAATCAAATGGAGTCTTCTGAACCACAATGAAACAAAATTAGGGGACGTGGTTGGTCAAGATCTATTGTCATTGAAGGTTCGTCCTGTAACTCATGGAGGGGGAAAATTTATCAAGCCATTTCTTGACTCGTAACCTAAAATGATCAATAGGGGGTCGTATTATTATTATTATTATTATTATTATTATTATTATTATTATTATTATTATTATTATTATTATTAATAGTAGCTACATTACAAGCCTAGTTGGAAAAGCAGCATGCTGTAGGCCCTAATAGGGCTCCAACAAGGAAAACAAGCGAGTTGTGAAAGGAAATACAGAAACAGATATATCATTACGTCTGACTCTACGTACCTGTTGGGGCCCCTGAGCTTATAGCATCTAGCTTTTCCAACTAAGGTTGTAGCTTAGCGAGTAGTAGTAGTAGTAGTAGTGGTAGTAGTAAATAATTATATGGCCAGTTAATGAACTTAAATGAGTCCATAACTATAGCGGTAGTATCTATAAGAATTTTTTTCACGGGAAATAAAGGAAAATCACTCGATATGACCCACATATACTCACTTTTAAAGGTTTTAATGGAATTTAATGGAATACTTAAAAATATAACCCCTTACATCAGAAATAAATACAAACTAATAATTCACAATAATTCGCTCTCCCCAAGAGAGATTAATTCACCAAACGTTCAGCTGGGCTCCACAAGGCACTAGAAGAGTTGGAAGACCCAGGCCTACATGGCTGAGGACTATGAAGGGCGAAGTAGGAGATGATGAATGGAGAAGATCGAAACGACTTTGCGTCAATAGGCGTAGGAGATGATGATGATGATGATGAATTCACAATATAATACGAAATATTGACAAATTAACTCTCACTTTACCTTTAATAGGGGGTCGTGGCTTGTGTGAGAGAGACAAAAGGAGGAGGAGGAGGAGGAGGGGGTTATTATTTGGAAGGATAATCTTCCTCCTGAAGCATATCGGGTAAAATATCCGGAGTTCTGTCTATTGATTGACGTTCACTATCACTAACTGAATAATTTATTTTACACTTTAAGGACACTTGTTATTCGTTTTATAAAAACCTTACATTCAACTTTGACAAGGATCCTATCTGGTGAATACTGCTTTTGCCTTTTCTTGATTCTAATGTAAAAAATCCCATGGAAACTGGTTGCACACTGTATGGCGCATGACCACCCGTCCTCCGGTCCACCGCGTCACTAATCTCGTTAGTACTTGTCAACAAAAGAAAAAAAAATGCATTTTAAACCATTTTTTTTTAAAGAAAGTACAAATAAACCTGTTATCGCTGTGACTCGTTTCCCATCCGATATGAGATTACAAAATCGATTTTTTTTTAAATCAAAATCATTCCTTGCAAAATCATAAAATTTGTTATCTCGTCAAGATGACCATATCGAATCGAAATGACCGTTAACAAGAGGCCCATCTCAACATCTACACGCTTCGAGAACTTCAAGAATGAGAAAATAGGCGTAATCGAAAAACCTTATCGATGTTTTCAAATGATCACCGAGTTAGTCACTAGAACAAGTTCGCTAAAAAGATAACCAGAATCCACAAAACAAAGATTTTCAACGATTACCGAGAACATGGCGTCTCATTATCACCATTATTCACGGTCAGATGATGTACAAAACGAAGGGGTTTGCAAAAGGGAAATATTATTGCTGTGATTCAAATGCTTCCGTATGAAGGTAACGGAACCATATTAAATTGAATCTTTTTTTCAGTTATTTTATAAAATCATTAGCACGTGACCGTAAGATTCAAGTAGGAAAGTACTGTATAAACGATTACTGATAACATGTTTTAGAGGAGAATTTCCACGCTATTTTAAAAACAATCAAGAACGGAATTATTACTTTTGCCCACACACGCATTATATATATATATATATATATATGTATATATGTATATATATATATAAATATAAATATATATATATATATATATATATATATATTCCTTTCCGAGCGAGGATACCTTAAGGTGGTGAAAAGGTTTGTACATTGCCATGTACAGTAGGTTGGTTTACTGTAAGCGATCAGACTAATGTCTTCCACCATCACCAATCCGCAATGGCCACCATGGAGATGAAAATTGACCAAAGCCCAGACAGAAATAAGGAAATGTCTGAGACCTTTGTCCTGCAGTGGACAAGAAACACCTGGATTTGTTTATTTATATATATATATATATATATATATATACTGTGATTACATATATATACAGTATATATATATTTATATATATATATATATATATATATATCCGCCATTCTCATTATATGTTCTGCCCATGTTCACTTCTTTTTCTTACATCTTGTTGGAATATCCTTTACCTTCGTTTGCTCTCGTATCCATTTTGCTCGTTTTCTGTCTCATAGTGTTTTTGCCATCATTATTCTTTCCATAGCAGAGTTGTACATAGCCTGTACTCACTCATTCCACAAAATATGTCCTAAGCAATGTACAACTGTGTAAGTACTCTGAACGTACATGTATGTACTTAAAATTCCAAAGCCCACCAAATTACAGAGTAGTAATCAACACACCATCCATAACTTCAACAATAAACGCTCGAAGGCGCCATATCTCGGGGAAAAAACGGGCCAACGAAGTACAATAACCCTAATCTCTCGCATTCTTGGTCCAATGATGAACTCCCGAAAAGTTTCAAATATATTTAGCGAAGGGAAACGAAATTGAGTCTTGGAAAAAAATGTGGACATTTCCTCGACGTTGTTTTTCCAAGAACAATATCCACAGATAAACAAGATGCTGAAGACGCCTTTCAAGCTTAGCGCCAGGAGGTTATAATTGGGATTAAGGGAGCTTAACAATATCGATCAGATCAAAGGGAAATTCATGATATTTGAATCAGGAAGAATGCACAGATAACTCGGTTTGTGTCTG
>NC_090745.1:83585317-83595317 GCF_036898095.1 Palaemon carinicauda
TTAATAGCCATTGTTTACAGCAGCTCGTTAAAATGCCATTATATAATATATTTTGAGAGAGAGAGAGAGAGAGAGAGAGAGAGAGAGAGAGAGAGAAGAGAGAGAGAGAGAGCTTACGAAACATGCGACAATACAATCTTCTACAAACCTCCTATCTCAATACCCGAGCTCCTTTTAACAATCCCTAAATCGCTTATCTCTCCCTCTCTCTCTCTCTCTCTCTCTCTCTCTCTCTCTCTCTCGGATTACCAGACACGAGAAGAATACATCCATTCTCTCAAAAGGCAATATAAAATGGAATGACCTTTTTTTTTACATTTCTCTACTTCAACGAGATCTGTACTTTATCTCCATCAACGTCACTGTGATATGCTGCCGAGGGTATGTTGCCGAACAGAAGAGCAAATGATATGCAACGCCGATACGTCAGCTGTGTCAAATCCAAGGAGATACCTTATGAGAAAGGGCACAGGCGCCCCATAATTTAAACTGCACTCCTCCAGTAGACATCAAACAGGATCTACTACTTGCTAATCTAGTTTCTCTCTCTCTCTCTCTCAGGGCCTTCCTCTTACATGAAGGATTGTTTTTACCGATTGCTTCATTTTTTTTTTTTTCAAAGATCGTCCATGAAGGGCAGAGGGAAAAGGCAGGACAATGCTCTAGGCTGAGTCTAGAGAATGGCCATACATGCAAATTATCAGTACCCGTGCGCCGCCTCTACCTCTAGCTAGGACCAGGGAGGGCCAGGCAATGGCTGTTGACTCGGCAGGTAGACTTACATAATCATCGTAAAACCCCATCTCTAGCTCACAGGGATAATCAAATTACACACTAATAGAACTATCAAGCTTGAATGGGTCTCGAATACCAAGCAGGATGGTTTCCAATAGGGTACCACATCCCTACAATATCAGTTTTAGTTTTCTTAGATGAATAGCTACAAGAGTTAGTTTTAAGTGTATAGTATTCCATTTGCAAAATGTGATGGGGTTGCAACCATATGCTCATCTTCCTTCCCGTCATTCATCCCAACAACTATAAAAGTCTAATAAGAGATATTCTCAAATCCTGCTTTTGATTTGATATTGTAAACTTGGCTGCAAAACTCGCGACGCTACTCGCTTGGCCATGCAGCATAGGAAATAACTCTAAATGAAATAAAAATCTTGAGATTTATTCAATCTTAATCTGACGTTTTAAAAGACCAGTCACATAGAAAATCCTAGATCTCTATTTGGTAAAAAAACAAAGTATCAGTTGCGACTACTTTTACCAACTATATATATTGAAATTTTCATATGAAATGTAAAAACAAATATTTCCCTTCTCTTATTTCCACTGTCCATTTTTTTTTAATTCCGAACATTTTGTTGGGTGCAAGATTGTGCCGGAGATGGAATACTTTTGCCCGTTACCTATATAATAATAATAATAATAATAATAATAATAATAATAATTATTATTATTATTATTATTATTATTATTATTATTATTATTATTATTATTATTATTATTATTTTCAAAGGTATCTATGATCTTTCCTTTTCAAGCTCACTTATTGCAACAAGGCTGATGCGGTATTGAACTTGGGTGTAACCATCGCAACTGAAAATCAATCTATTTCAGTGCAAGTGAATTTACGAGGCCAAAATAGAATGGGCGTATCATTCAGTCGCCGTTCTCGAGTTTCATAGCGCCCCTCCCCCTCCCCCCAAAAAAATATTCCAGACCATGAAAGGATCTCGTTAGAGATCACAAACAACGCACACAGGTAACACTTTTAAAGATTTCTTTGTCTTAAAGACCGATGTTGATTTTCCGTTCATTTAAACTTGAAGAGGAAGTGCTCTTTGAGAGCATAAACAAACTTGAAGTAGACTTTAGGAATCATCTACGTACAATAACATTAAACTTCAAAACAAAAATTCTACAATCTTCATTTTTTCTAAACAGTTTTATCAAACGATTTTCAAAGCTGAAGAGAAAAAAAATAACAGGATTTAAACAAACAAAGGACTCTACCATCCCTATTTGTCTAAGCCTTCCGATACAAAAGGACTTTCACATCTTGAAAGGAGAAGAGAGGTTTGGATTCAATCAAACATAAAAATTCTACAGTTCTCTTTCTAGTAAGCCTTCCCTAATAAAAAGTCTTCCGCGTCTTCAAAGAAAATACAATTAAATTTAAGTCACGGAGGATTAAAAAAGAAAACCATTTTGTTTACAAACAACTTTCCGAGACCCATTTCCGCAGCAGCCTGTTATTCCCTTCCGTGTCTCTTGTTATGTCGCGAAACACAGAGAGGATGTACGGCCAAGATATTTTATTATGTTGCCAATCGACGCTTGTATTGAGAAGTGGTGGAGGAGGCGGAGGGGGAGGGGAGAGGAATAAGCAGGAGAAGAGGCTGAAAAAGGGGCGAGAAGCGATAGAAAAGCGATAGGGCACGATTTGCGGCACGGCCAAACACGCCAAGAGCCTCTCCCGTACAAGTAAGGAAGCGTGTTCTCGTGCGCCGAGAACGAACGTTAACGTCGCTTTCGTGACGTTAATAAAACTTGTGCGCTTTTCGACGGTACGGGAGAGATACCGAAAGAGGGAGGAGGAGATAGCCACTCTGGGATTATCTGACGTTGGATCAGAGAATTAAAAACATCCAGGCAATAGGCACGTTATTGAAAAGTAAGGAAATTTAAGTTGAGGAGAGTGAAATAGATTATGAGATAATGAAGACCTAAAAAATAAACTTTTACCTGATGTGACGCAACAGGTATAACGAGAGAGAGAGAGAGAGAGAGAGAGAGAGAGAGAGAGAGAGAGAGAGAGAGAGAGAGAGAGAGAGAAATGCCCTCATGAAAAGGCAAATAATGTCTCTTCAGTTCCTTGAGTCCTTGAAGACCCAATGAATAATAAATGAAAAAGTAAAATTAAATAAACATCAACATAATTTTATGGATAATAAGGGAATCGATTACCGACAAAGTCATAATTAATTACAAATTATCCACACACCCCACAAAAAATAAAAAGAAAGAAAAAAAAAATATCTTGACCAACATATGGTTACTGGTGACTGAAAAAAACGTGCAAGGTCAAGTAGAGCAACATTCTAGTTACCACTGGGTCTTATAATTTATCTTCATGTCACGCTTCCTAAGTTATGTTCCTACTAAATCTAATCTGTCATCACCTGCTCAGCAACACCATAAGATTTTTTTCTCTTACATCCTTTTAATTGCAATATTTACTCTTAAGATAAATGCGGTTTAAAACTTCGACATACTATTCATTAAACTTATTATTATTATTATTATTATTATTATTATTATTATTATTACCTCGACAACAATTATAAAAGTAATCATTAGTCATTCGTTGTAAAGTTCACATGAAATCTAAAAACATTTAGTCTCTCCTTTTAACACTATGGGAGAGAGAGAGAGAGAGAGAGAGAGAGAGAGAGAGAGAGAGAGAGAGAGAGAGAGAGAGAGAGAGAGAGAGAGAGAAAGAGAGAATTGTACCACCTAGTAACAGATCAGATTTCACCACTAACTTTGTTCTTGCTTTCCCCTTTTTCTAATCTTCATATAGTCTAATGCATCCTTTTATTGTCTTGGATTGAATAGTCAGTCAAAGTGAGATTCTTTGAAGAAAATATTATTATTATTATTATTATTATTATTATTATTATTATTATTACTTGCTAAGCTACAGCCCTAGTTGGAAAAGCAGGATGCTATAAGCTCGGGGGTCCCAACAGGGAAAGTAGTCCAGTGAGGAAAGGAAACAAGGAAAAATAGAATATTTTAAGAACAGTAACAAAATTCAAATGAATATTTCCTATATCAACTATAAAAACTTAAACAAAACAAGTGGAAGAGAAATAAGATAGAATAGTGTGCCCGAGTGCACACTCAAGCGAGAGAACTCTAATTCAAGACAGTGGAAGACCATGGTACAGAGATTATGGCACTAACCAAAACAAAAGAACAATGGTTTGATTTTGGAGTGTCCTTCTCCTAGAAGAGTTCCTTAACATAGCTAAAGAGTCTCTTCTATCCTTACCAAGAAGAAAGTAGCCACTGAATAATTACAGTGCAGTAGTTAAGCCCGTAAGAGGAAAACATTTGTTTGGTAATCTCAGTGTTGTCAGGTGTATGCGGACAGAGGAGTACATATAAAGAATGGGCCAGACTATTCGGTGTATATATTGGCAAAGGGAAAATGAACCGTAACCAGAGAGAAGGATCAATGTAGTCCTGTCCGGCCAGTCAAAGGACCCCATAACTCTCTTGCGGTAGTATCTCAACTGGTGGCTGGTGCCCTAGTCCTACTACCTACAACGACAAAAGATCTTCTCAAGTACAGTAAAGCCGGCTTCAAAGGAATAAAATATTTTTGGAATAACAGCAATTCAAAAAGAATAAAATAAAGAAATAATGTATTTGAAAAAGTTATTCCACAGTTATAATGATTTATATATATGAACATCTTACAAAGCATACGGTATTGGTGTATGGGACATGAAGCGATGTTAAAGCCTTTTTAGATCTTTAGAACATGTACTTCGAGGTTAAGGTTTGATGAATGATTGCTTTGACTGTGCAGTTTCATATACAAAATTTGATATAAAGAAAAATTCTTAAATATCTAACTGCACATTTTGAGTTCTATGAGAACACACGTATGGTAAATATGAAACTCCGCATGGGTAATGGTAACGTAGATTTCGATAACAAACAATAACACATAAAATGCAGTTGAGATTCATGCTATCTGCTCCACTGAGCTCAACTAAACGTAAAAATATACATAAAATTAAATTAAGAATGGACTCCTAATAAAAATAAAATAGCAAAGAATAACTGTTCTTAATCATTCAAAATGTATGGTGCTGGGGAAAGTTACGGTTATCAGTGAAAATATTTATTTCCGGGTTATTTCAAAGGAAAATATTTATTTCTGGATTACTTCAATGGAAAATATTTATTGCTGGGTTACTTCATAGGTTCACATAGTTAACTTGTCAAAATGGCGTATTGTATCAACCAAAGAGGATTGCAGTCCGTAATAAAGTTAAAAAATAAAATACAACGCTAGTGTACAAGTCACTATTTGGAAGAGTGACAATCTGCAACAATTTAGCAAGCGTAGAAAAACCCAACGCGTCCATCACCATAAGTAAGAATAATTACTAAAATTATATTCTCTGACAGCGAACATAATTATAATGAAAGATAGAGTATCCTTATCATTAAAATATTTTTATAAATAAACTTTTAAAACTGTTTTCGTTTAAAAATAATAAACACATAGAACCGTTTTGTGATGTGATATTTTCGGTTTACTCCTTGACATTTATCACACATTCAACGTCCACAAAAAGTTAATCCATTGTCCTTATAAAATTAACTGTTTACGAAACTCGACCAAACATCGAAAAAAGTTGTACCATTCGCCCCTCTGACACACAAGCATTAACAATCAAGTATTTAAGTTACAAAGGCTAACATCACATTGGCCAACCACTTCTCAAAACCTGCACGTGATATAGTAATTTCTGATATACACTACCGCACATGATAAATCGAAAGTGCACGTTTTCGAATGTAAGGATTCAATGCTAATAATTATGACTGCCATTAAGTCACCATGATAACAGGCAAAAATTTCAGTTATAAGAAATACTAACAAAATACTTATGTTTAACAAACATTCAGTTACAAGATTCTACATGGTTATTAAAACGTCAAAAAAGATTTTGAAGTGGGGAGAACTCAAGGTAATGAAAACAATAATATCACGTTTGCAAGCAAATTCGTTGACAGCCTCTTGAAGGGGATTGTGAGAACTCTAAACAAAGATGACAGCCAGATCCTGTTATTGACTGCATATCAAAGTCTTCAATATATTTAGGAACATGTTTTAATAACGACAACAATAGTAGGCAATACTAGAATACACACACACACACACACATATATATATATATATATATATATATATATATATATATATATATATGCATACATACACACAGAGGGGGAAAGAGAATTTGTAAAATAGTATGAAGCTATAATTTACTGGCAATGTAACATAGTGTCTATATGTAGTCTAATTTTGGAGAGAGAGAGAGAGAGAGAGAGAGAGAGAGAGAGAGAGAGAGAGAGAGAGAGAGAGAGAGAGAGAGCGCGCGTTCTGCTGGTAGAGGGATGGAGTATGGATCACGAGAAGAAATATTTGTGTCTTACTTTTCCAATAATTATAATAAATATACTTTTCTATATCATGTTTACCTTATTCGATAAAATTCCATTTTACATGAATTATGAAATGAAATCAGCTAATAGTTTCTAATGAATAAAAACGCAAAGGCGAAAAGTATATATCAAAATAATAAACGGAAGAAAGCTTGCTAAATCGCTCTAGGTCAACAATTAAGCACAGACTTGCAGGTCCAAGGTCATTGGCCCAGCTTGCATTGTTTTCCTCTGAATTGGCATGGTCGATAAAAGAAGAGAGTTACCTCACTGCATAAAACTATTTCTTGCACATATCTAACAAAAAACGTGACGATTGTTTTTTTTTTTTCTTTTATTCAGTATTTATGAACAATATAACTAATTAATAATCTACATATCAAGAAAAAACATATTCAAGAATTTTACTCCAGGTGACAAAAAATTCCAGCCTGACACGTTTGTAAGAAAAATGTGTGTCCAGTGTCGCCAACGCTTGTTATAAAACATCCTAATACACCTGAAATTATTTTTATGACATTTAAAGTTTTTCTTCTCGAACAAAATTGAATTAGTAATGATAAAAAATATCATACTCGCAAGTAAATATCCTCTATAAATACCGTGCTTAAATGCGACTCCTACTTTGTTTTATCAAGTAATCAGGATAGTTATGACGAATCAGTTTTTTTACCGATCCTTCGTCAGGCCTCCGGTTCTCTAAAAGATATGACTTTTTCAAATAGATTAATCTTCCTTGTCTATCATTAGTTTCAGAATATATAAGATAACACAACTGGACAGAATTTGGAATTTAAAAATACACAATTCTCACGATGCCCAATGAAAAATAATGAAACTGCAATGGATAGATGTAACTACAAACATAACCCATACATGAATCAATGGTTTTAATTACGGTTATGAAATATTTCCTTCCCATTCCAAATAAAGAAAACAAAAAGAAATTAAACAGTAAATCTTTTCTACTTCGTTTTACTCGTTTAGAAGACATATTTTGTCCCAAAACTTGCGATTTTCAAAAATTTTAAATTACAGATTTCTAGCTTTGAGGTGAGATATATCTCATCTCAGTTTTTCTTGCTTGAGCGCAATGCTTTACAATTAAAAATCCTTTTCATGAATATAAATTTTTTATTGTTCATGCATCGAGAAAAAACTCTGAGGTTAAACCGACAGTAGAGGATTGTCTATAAAGGCAGGATAGGTAGGAATCAAGTTCACTCCTTCTCGACGATAATTACAACTCGTGAATAACGTACTGACGGTGTGAATATGTTTCCCTTTCCCTATTACAATCTCGTCTAATTTTCAATAACTTACTCATGTCAAGCTTCAAGCACAGTATTAAAACTTCTCAGATAAAGTTCACTTATACTCTAGCATTTAATTAAAAAATCCTAGAGACTCAATTTCTGCAATTACTAATGCTAGCATAAAAAAGTGATTGTTGTACTAGTAAAAAAAAAAAAAAAAAACTATAACAATATTATCTTGTCTCTTAATCACCTTTGAATATCAAGAAACTTACATTACCCCTAGTGAGAAAAAAAAGCCAAAATTAACACACACTTAAGCATTAGGGTCAGGACCCCTAAAACTCAAGGTCACGGTACCTATACCTCGAAAAGACCCAGAGAAGTTCTCCCCTAGCACGTTCCCATGACCAACACGCACGTACCTGGAAAAAAGAAGACACTGGGATTAAAGGTAAATATTATCAAAGAAAACATTAATAATATTGAAAAATCGTGATAAGAGTCCATGGAGAGAGAGAGAGAGAGAGAGAGAGAGAGAGAGAGAGAGAGAGAGGAGAGAGAGAGAGAGAGAGAGAGAGAGAGAGAGAGAGAGAGATTAACCGCAGGTGCTTTAAAGAGAATATGAAATGATCAACAGAGGTAAATACTTCAAAATATGTGTGTGTGAGAGAGAGAGAGAGAGAGAGAGAGAGAGAGAGAGAGAGAGAGAGAGAGAGAGAGAGAGAGAGAGAGAGAGAGAGAGTGAGTGTGTGTGTGTCGCAGGTGCTTTAGAGAAAATATTAAATGAACCAGAGGTAAATACTTCAAAATATGTGAGAGAGAGAGAGAGAGAGAGAGAGAGGAGAGAGAGAGAGAAGAGAGAGGAGAGAGAGAGAGAGAGAGAGAGAGAGCGTGCGTGTGTGTGTCGCAAGTGCTTTAGAGAAAATATCAAATGAACAACAGAGGGAAATACTTCAAAATATACGTGAGAGAGAGAGAGAGAGAGAGAGAGAGAGAGAGAGAGAGAGAGAGAGAGAGAGGAGAGAGAGAGAGAGAGTTATCAGAGTCAATTTCACGCCTTACCCACTATAAACTCAGAGGCGGAGTGAAATCAAAGCATTTTGCGATCGATAAATTAAATCAAAAGACTAAAATAAAGAAAGACAATCGAAACAGGGGTCGTGGCATGAGCCAAGATCCTAAGGGGTCGTAACAAAAAAATGAAAAAAAAAAATGGAAATGAATACAAAAAGTAGACGAAAAGCGAAAAGGCAATCATTTCGCGGCTTCTGGTTGTGAAGCCAAACCTCCAAGTTCTAAAATTCGTATTAGCAGAAATCCGTTGATAATGTACATTGGCCTTACTAATCCTTTGGGAAACCTGGCCCTCTTATCATTCCACTTCCCCAACACCACCTCTTCCTCTCTCCTTTCGTCCGTGTATTCTATCGCAAATAGCTCAGAATTATCTCTTAAAATCTTGCTGATCAAACTAGTAGCGTCTGTAATTTGTCAGGGGTCGGGGTTGCAAGTTCGTGACCCGTCACTACTAGTCTCTGGGAGAAGGTAAATTGAGGAGGTGGAGGGTGTCGAGTCCCAATTTGAATTTCTTACAACAGAAATATTTTACTAAATTACATCCTCAACTTGAGCAAAAATGAGACATTAAAGATCGCATAAATAGATTTATTGTGTAGCCCTCTGTACATTTATGTTTGAAAAAAAAAATAAAGAAAATGTAATAAATCAAAATGATAATTAAAACAACATATCAACTGCTCTATAAAAACGAAAAATTACAAAATCAATTGTTCTATAAAAATATAAGGTAAATTTCAAGGTGCAAAATGTTTCTTTAATTAACAAAATGTGATACAAAATTGTGAAGCTCTTTCTTTTAAGCTAAACTTCAAAGTATAAAATGTTTCATTTAGCAAAATTTGTTGTAAAACTAACTTTTTCTTTCCTGCTAACGTATACCTGAAAAGGTATACCAAAACATGTTCTTTAATGCAGTAACATACAATATTTTCATAATAATTCTTTTATAATGCCTTGGAAAACGTAAGAAAAATAATGTGAAAATAGACATGACGTGTACTACTATCCCAGACAGCCAAGTCTTTACTGCAGATTTATACATCACGATGCCTCTGCCAGGAGGCTTAAATGTACTCAATACAAAACGGGTATTTTGATCTTTTTTATTTTTCTTAAAATACTGACCGCTAGAAAATATTTTCAAATATATTTTGAGAAAAACAGTTGAGTGAATTTTTGGTCTTTGGTGACACCAACTCCCAAAAACTACAATAATTGCGAATTCTTTCTTCAAAATATTGTAAAATAGAAAAACAAATAAATACTTGATAGTCAATAAATAATTTATTCGATGATTAATTAATATCTAATATAACCATCAATCAAACGTTATTCAACGACTACATGCGTTTACCATGATGAGGGCAGTGTTCACTTCGATTCCACACCGGATATTT
>NC_090745.1:83602817-83615317 GCF_036898095.1 Palaemon carinicauda
TGATAAGTCATTTGTTTAAGATATTCTTATGGAATAAGGCTATCCATATCTTTGGAAAGTAAGCTTTCTGAACATTAAAAAAATGAGGAATAAAAATTAAATAGCTAAAAACTACTGATGTAGAATGAATAAAAATATGTAAAAGTAAATATGACTGCTAAAAAGGTTATCGGTATTCCACGTGTATTTTATTCACTTATCTGTATTACTTGAGTATTATATAGAAGTTAAAAGGTTATCGGTAGTCCTTGAGTATTTTATTTCCTTATCGATATTCATTTCGTACTTTATTTCCTTATCGGTATTCCTAAAGTATTTTATTTCCTTATCAGTATTCCTTGAGTATTCTATTCGCTTATCAGTATTCTTGGAGTATTTTATTTCCTTATCGGTAGACGAGTATCTTATTTCCACCCACGATGTCAAAAATCACAGGATATAAAACAAACGTCAGAGATGAGTATAAAATAGAAATATTGATTGATAACTTTTAGGGGATGCATTTTGCCTGAAAATTCCAGCAGAACCATTATTTCTGAGATAGACTTGGCATAAAAAAAATCCACTTACAACTCCTGTCAATAACCCTTACAATCATATCTTAGCCCTCCGGTAAAACACGAAGAATTACCGATAATATAAAAAAAGTGACCCTTGTCGATAAACGATGCATCCCAACCGATTATGGAACTATGCTGATTATGCAGACAAGGGTATAATACAGCTGTAAAATACAACAGAGTAAATAGATGCTAAAACCCAGAGCTTTATTTACACTCTTGGTCCAGCCGAAGGAACGATGCGTCTCGTAATTTTCTTCGCTAATAAATTCTACGCTGTATAATTTCTGCTGGGAATCTCGAATTTGCCTGAAGCCACAAGGAATCTTTTCCTCCTATCTTTTGTTTGTTTTTATGCTGGCAATTTTCCCCCTTTTATGCTAATGACGTTCAGGTTCCGGACGATTTCACACAACCGTTCCCTTCATGAGTTTATAGAAAAGGAATGTAATGGAGAGAGAGAGAGAGAGAGAGAGAGAGAGAGAGAGAGAGAGAGAGAGAGAGAGAGAGAGAGAGAGAGAGAATAAAATTCCCTTCAAAATTATAAGAAATTCGAGTCTCTAATCGACAATAAGAACGGCGTTAACATAGTTTATTCTAGTTAACTTATTGCGAACAGGTATTCACAAAACAATTTAAAAAAAAAATTAACATGGATTAAGCAGAAGCCAACATCATACAAATTTCTCATTCCTTTATCATTAAATGATCAACGTGAAATTACATCTACCGTTGAAATCATCTTTTAAATCCTTTCAGTCTCCAATCCAGAATTATATAATATACTGACGTCCTTCTAATCCTCGACAGCGTAACTTAAGCATATTCTAGAAATGGAATCCAGCGGCCTTCATGATTTTAACATATGTAATAAATTATATAATATATATATATATATATCTACCTCATACTGGAATGGAACCCTAGTCCCTTCAAATGGAAGACAGGGTTACTATCAATCATGCCATCAGAGGCTCAAAAAGATGTCGGAACCTATAGTCAATTTTTTTTAGCGAGTCATATTTGCACCGACTCGCAGCGGTCCACGTTTAGCTCGGAAATGTTTCCTAATCGCTGATTGGTTGGACAAGATAATTCTAAGCAATCAGCGATCAGGAAACTTTTCCGAGCTAAAAGGGCACCGCTTCGAGTCGGTGCAAATATGACTCGCTAAAAGAAATGGACTACAGGTGCTTACTGCATTTCAGGATTTACCCAGTGAGACTACGGTCTTTCATACCAGAGAGTTTTACCCAACTTCCCTACTCACTTGGTGACCGAATCGAATTACCCCTAAGTAGTCAATATAATGATAAAAATCAACACAATATCTTGCTTAAATAGAAATCAATCTCTATTTCATACTGAGAGGGATCCAATATATATATATATATATATATATATACATATATATATATATATATATATATATATATATATATATATATATATATATGTATATATATATATATATATATATATATATATATAGTGTATATATATACATATAGTGTATATATATATATATATATATATATATATATATATATATATATATATATATATATATATATATATATATATATATATATATAAAGCGAGGACTAAATAAACTCTTTCCCATAATTATTCTGACGTCGTTCACTTCAATTAAAAATTTTCCTGGCCAATAACCTTAGACCCAACATTTCTGCGATCTTGGAATTAGTTTCTTGTTTTATATCAACGTTCCAGTCCTGATTTTCATTCAGTAACATTCCCGCGTATCTTGGTTTGATTAAACTCACTTTCTTTTATTCATTGTCATGGACTATGATTTTTTACATATTGAATTTTCCATGATAAATCAAAATCTCGGATAACATATTTTTAAGATTTTGCTATCGCATGAATTATTGGTTCACGTGTCACTGGTAAAATCTACGACAAGGTACGAAAGAGAAAATGAAAACTTTATCAGATCAATCAAGTGTTTCCTTTTCATGACTTGATACATACATAAAATAAATACACACACACATTATATATATATATATATATATATATATATATATATATATATATATATATATATATATATATATATATGCGAGCGAGCGCGCGCGTTTGTGTGTGTATTATAGCCACGAAAGGAAAAATGTCTATTATACATATTCTTTGCCTATTACGTCTCAGCTTTCGTGACTTTTGCACACACACATTTATATATATATATATATATATATATGTGTGTGTGTGTGTGTGTGTATGTGTGTGTGCGTGTGTGCGCGTGCGTGCGTGCGTGCAAAATGCAAATTCGAACAAAAGACATCAAACTTTCTCATTCTGCTTGCAACCCAACAGAACCTATACATCACAAAATAGAAAATCCAGCGGACTCGCTAAATCAAATCCCCGAATGTAAGAACATATCTATTCCGGCCTTACTTCCTTACCGACGGTAGAAAAAGGGGAAAAGAAATGCTGGAAAAAGTGACAAGCAAAATAATCATCCACGTGTCTGGGTTATAATCTAATTTTCCCTACAAACACATTCCCACGCGTGAAAACCAGGTGCTTGAAATGATGGGTTTTCTTTGGACTTACGGACTTTCGATGAACTTGCGGGCTTTCGCCCCCGGAGGTTCCTGTATGATCTAGTTACCTTCAGTTACAATCGTCTTACTTCTTTGTGAGGTAGCAACGATCAAAGCAATTACCAAATAATGAACAGATCGTCATGACAGCGGACAATGATTCCGAAAGAGTTCGCTGGAGTAACGGATAGCTACTCACGATATCTGCATTCACTGCATACAATACATAAGCAATTTCCAACCTCTCAAAACCTTCCTGTAGGTATAACAACAGACAGTCTTCATTACGTTCAGTAATGTTTGGGAGGATGGTCAGCCAATATTCAACTCATCATCATGGTGTACACCATAACAAATGTAATGGATTTATCTAAAGCTGTTAGAATGTGATAAGATTGACCTTGTGGTTACAATGTTTTAAACGTCCATGCTTACTTATGTACGATATCTCTGAGTGCAATGTTAATTGCCAGATGTTTGACAAGTGATCAAACTAAACAAAAATAATAAATAGATATTGAACCGTCCAATTACAAGAAAAAAAAATACAATTAAATTATACAATATACTGTCAGAGTACAATTGAACATTCCTGTTAACTTAAGAGAAATACACTTCAAGAAAGCCCTAGTTGCATTTCTTTTACCGCTCTTTTCTGCTGAATAATCATGAGAAAACATGAAGAAAAACTGAATAAAATTCTTTGTTTACCACAAACTACTCAGGTACATCGCACGTGCCACCACAAAATTACCGATAGAAAAAGAAAAATTATGAATGAGTGCTAACCAAACCAAGCAGCAAGAAAGTATATAAATAATAATGTGGTTTAAAAGTTATAATGATGATTCGATTAAGTGAACCTTCAAACCAAATTACCAATATCAATATGTATTTCTGAAAACACACACATTAATAGAAAACCAGCCAAAATAAAACTTAGGCTTGTTAAGCAGCCGAAGACGATATTAATTTACTACGCAAGCTTCAACGAAACAAGCTATAGAGGATACTAACCCGCTAAACACGTTTTAAACAGAATAGAATGCCGTATATGAAAACCAAGTAAAACACACAAATCTTAAAAATCAAACGAAAATGACAAATGAACAAACAGGAAATCAAAGAACCAAACTCAAATTATAGGTCTCGTAATCCTCACTCGGTAACTCAAAGGCATTGGTACTTCGTAACTACATTGGATTACTTGGCTGACTGATTTCTTGATTCCTGTCAATATAGGATCGATTTATATAATCTTCTCTATTCATCGAGTATCCATCAATCCTGTAAACTCGCTTGCAAAGGGGCGGCCGTAAGCTCCTAATCTTACTTATATACAATTTCATTTTATACTTCAAGTTTGTGCTGGATAAGAACACAACTCCTTTATCTATCACCTTTAAAAGAAGTAATTTACAATGAAACGCACGTACGTGCGCACACACACTAGCTGTATAAATTGTGTACACATAATTGGACGTTGCAACTGTTACTTATTAAATTAAGCTATAATGACTCGCGAAAGCAGAAACGATCATACTATAAAAACACATTTTCCAATATTACTGTCCAATTCGCCAACGTAAATCATCGAAATATAGCGCTATCGGAAATCACCAAATGGAATAAGGCCAGATGGACTCCGAACGTCTGAGAGAGAGAGAGAGAGAGAGAGAGAGAGAGAGAGAGAGAGAGAGAGAGAGAGAGAGAGAGAGAGAGACTGTATTAAGTTCTCACAAAAAGAAAATCTTGGGAGTGAAACAGTCCCACGTTGGAAAAAGATACCTAACCTAACAAATCTAAAGAGAATAACTCGAATAATATAAAGCACAAAATATTAATAGAAATTATGTGTAGCAATAAGCAGTACTATTATATACTAGTTATTAGAGTGCCCTTAAGAATTATTTTTTTTTACTTGATTTTAATTTATATGCCGTGAATAAAATCCCACTGCTATTGAGACATCATTTGCTGTATCTGTATTACTTACTCTTCATGTGAACATTACGATTTTTAAAATTTACAGAGACGAACCACCAACCCTTAATCTGACAATTAAATGAAATATGACTTCCTTTTCATAACAATATTTAAAATGAATAATACTAAAATATACAACAAAGAGTTTATGACAATAACTACTTATTTTATCTGATAATAAAGAAATTAACATAAAATATAAGTTAGAATTAAAAGAAATATATTTAATATTCAATCGTTGGAATGAATTTTTTGCTTCTTGAAAAGTTTAATATCCTAGAAGATTTCCGTGGTTTTTAATAGCCTATTAGGTGCTCGTTTATATTCCAGTAATTGCATCGTTTTGTTCAATTATACACAACCCTCTTATATTTGTAATGGGTCATTAATAAATGAATTAATGAATAAAATCTCCAATTTTTTTTCTAAAACAATACACGTAATTGTGTAGTTATAAACACGCATGGTTATACGTATAAATTGCATATGCCTGTTCAAGAGAATTATACTTGTACTGTCCATCTTGGCTAAAAGGCCTCAAAACGCAAATATTACACAAATTACACACACACAAACAGAAAAGCACACACATTATACACACACACACACCCATATATATATATATATATATATATATATATATATATATATATATATATATATATATATATATATACATATATATATACATATATATATATGTATATATTATATATATATATATATATATATATATATATACATATATATATATATATATGTATATATATATGTATATATTATATATATATATATATATATATATATATATATATATATATATATATAGTATATACACACACTTTTTCAACAATAAACAGTTTACCAAATAGCAGGTGTAAGAAGAGAACTGATTATCTTATAAAAATATCTGATCAACTAAAAAGATTGGAAGGCGATTATGTAGTGGAAAATGCACTTACTATTCAGGAAGTGTTGAATTGCATACAAAAACGGTGCAACATATTATCGACTGGAGATAAGTATGATAAGCAATCAAAGTAGATGAATAAATCAGCTACTTTTGGGGAAATTTTCCCCACTGGGGCTCATTCACAAACATGGAAGGTCTGAATGATGTAGGAGATATTGTATCAAAACTTACATTTGCTAAGCAATTTAAAATTTCTTAATGGTTCCTCGCTCCTGTACGAAAATTCACACATGGGTTAAAATGAAACTTGTCATCAGAAATGTCACATCATGCTAAGCATAAATAATCCCAAAATGATAAAGGAAAACTGGAAAAAATAAAGATAATGTAAAAGTAAACAAAAGATATACTTTTGGTCATATTTCATACTACTAATGCATGAAACTCATTTTCAAACTAAAAAATTTTCGGAAGAAAAAGAATCGATGAACCATGAGGACATTTGCAATGCTAGACGCAGCATCCATTACAACAGATGTTTTTCCACACGAGAGAGAGAGAGAGAGAGAGAGAGAGAGAGAGAGAGAGAGAGAGAGAGAGAGAGAGAGAGAGAGAGAGAGAGAGAGAGGGGAGGTTAATTTAACTCTTATTTCCAAATAAAGAAGGGCAAATTCTTCATCCATGCGTGGGTCAAGAAGATTTACACTCGCAAGCCTCTTTTCCTTTGGAAATCAGATGAACCGGATCATCCTCAATTCTATGGCGTGATCGCCGCGATGGAGTTGAGGAGGAATGGGACCTGAGATTAGAGGTAGTAAGGGAATGAAGGGGGGGGGGGGTTTGCAGGAGAATTAAGAAAAAATGGATCGACGGGAAACGCAAAATTCCCATTAGCTGTATCAGGATCACGGAATCTTACGTGTGGTTGTTGTTTTTATTTGATACAAACGCAATGATCTTGTGGTTATTTGCTCCATATAAACTTAATCTATTAATGGTTGTTGTGTTTCCTGTATTAAGATAATGGTTATGTTATTTATTTTTGTCTTTCTAAATACTATTTTTAAATTATGAATTGCCAGCTCAGGAAACTCAGGATATTTATGTGATAGCCTACAGACAACAAAGAAGCAAATAAATATCTTATTGCGATAATTTTGCAGAATTTTTCAATAACAATAAAAAAAAAATTCTGTGCAGTATTTTTTTTTTCTCTCTCTCACATAACGATTTCATCATACCGCCTTAAATCTACCCTATTACTATTTTTCCACAGACAACGTCAATCTACAAGAGGAACTAAAAATTCCTGTTTGGCCACGTTGAATAAACACAGCACCTTCATATTATCAAAAAATAGTTTAGCATTTATAGTTGAACTTTCTTAATACAACTTAAACTCTTTATATATTGTTTCAACAGTGGCAATCCTGTTGATATAGGATACGTAGTAATCCGCGTCATTTCTAATTTTCATTAATTTTTGGTTAAGTTAATGTTGTTGCATTATTATTTGAAAAAATGTCAAGTTATTATCCCTTAATACATATTTTTTTCTGACACGCCGTTATTTATGAAATTAGTGTACCACTAAAAATAAAAAAAATCTAAACAACTCTGTCTAAAATAAAATAATAACACAAACGATTCTCCAACACTGCGTTTTGTGACGAGACACCATCATTCACTAATAAATTTATGTATAAATATGATCTTTCAAGTGCTCTTTAAATTAAAGAAATCGGCGGAGAAACAAAAAAAAAAGTAAACAGAGTTTGAAGTAACCCGAAAATTACTGTTTTAATGAGGCCGAGTCGCATCTTCATTAAGACTGAGGCTGTGTCTATCATCTTCCTTGATTTAGGAGCCGAGAGAAGTATGGTAAACCGTCGCTCTCAACTCATTACGTTTAATTTATCTCGACTTATCACGGAGACTTCAAAAAGAGTTAGTTGATGCTATCTTTAAAGACGGGATGTAACGTCAAAAACCAGACGGATGGTTTTATAAGAGATGCTAAATGTGTAAGACGGTCGGTCACACAAAATAACAGGTTCGACAGGGTTGCTGATTAAAATTCAATCTGGTAAGAAGAATGTGGATGAAATATGTCACCAATTACTAGATTCTGATAACAATCTCTCTTTTTTTTTATTTCAATTCATTAACTTCCCTCCCCCAAATAAAAGAACAATAATGAATAAACACTAAATGAATAATCAAATATTATAATACTGCTCAGTTTGCTACCATTCAAAAGATGAGACAATACATTCGAGCAATAAACAATGACAGACAAACACTTCACGGGACTGTTCGGAAACTTGTACCCCCAATTGCCCTTAAGATCAAGGAGCAGTAATTCTTGGCTAAGAAAGTACGATTAAAGAAGATTAGAAAGAAGATAGAAAAAGATTAGAAGCAGCAGATGTTGAGGAACATTTTTGGGACGTTGTTGGAAGGAGATGGTAAAGAATCTTACAGAAGACATTGGGACATTGGGAAAAACTAAAAAAAAATGGGAACTTGAATTTTATAGTTATGCACAAAGATGGGACGGGAAAATGGGGTGATTAAAAACGGGAGGGAGACAGTGGGCGAAATATATGGATGTAATAAGGAAGAGAGCTGGGGAAAGAAAATAGAACTTAGAATGGATGCACGTGAAAAGAAATAGAAAAAAGTGGAAGCCAATAATCGGTAATTTCTTAGAAGATACGGAACTTTAATTGATAATAAAAATCACAAGAATAATAATAATAGAAGGGAGAAGAACAACAGATAAGAGATAAAATTTTGGGAACTTTAAATTGCCTCTGTGATTTTGACAATGAAGTTGTAAGTATGATTATGCCCTTATAGGTTTAAAAGTTTAAAGGTCGGTCATGATTGCCAGAGGCAAGGGACAGGGCAATGTCCTACCTAGATAGACTGACCATACATACATCATGATCAGCACCCAAGCCCCCTCTCCAAGTACTGTATATAACCAGGGAGGGCCAAGCAATGGGTTCTAGTGACTCAGCAGGTAGACATATATCATAGGCTCTCCCAAAACACCCATCCCTAGCTCACAAGGATGGTGAGGTTGTGCACTGCGAAAAACTATCAAGTTTGAAAGGGTCTAAAACTCCCGTCCAACAGACTGTCAGCCAGGGTTGTTTCCAATAACCTAACACAACTATGTTGCTTAGCCTTTTTGGATAGAATGCTTTCACTTTCTCCCAAAGAATGACATCTTTATAATTAGTATTAATTTCTTGTAAAATGCATTCTGCTTCCAAAGAATTCATGTATCTAAAGTTAAGTTTTACCAATTGAATATCACATTTATACGGGAGGTATGAGTAGAAAAACAATGTATTTCTAAAGAAATGTATACAATACATGTACTATTCAGGAAAAAGATATCCACAAATAAAAAACACACAAAAAAAAAACTTTCAAAAGTATTAAATATACTGCAAGAATAACGTTAATAGGTAAATACTTTAAAATAGACAATAATTGAGACATCTTATGCAAGCTCCAAACGGAAGAAACAGGATTAAAAATGGGAAATCATCAAAATATTACGAAAATCATGTTTCAAATTGGAAAGAAATGAAAAATATGAACATGATTCACAAGAAGTAATAACAAGAAATTACATCCATTTCAAATGGAAAAGGAGAAATAATAATAAATCATCCACAATATTTATCATATATATATATAAAGAAAATATGAGCAGTTCCGTAATGAGCCATCCAATACTGGATTGATACTTAAGGGGGGCATATTTGTAGAAGTTTGTGCCTGGCAGGATGAGCCAGGCAATCTACAACAAAAGGACTGATGCAATAAATGTCTGCAAATGCTTGCTCAATGGCATGCAAATTATGAAGACAACCTTGTTGCTTCTGAATATGAAAGTAAAATAAACAGTGGTAAGTCTTTAATTCAGTTAACGGTATAACTAATACATACATTAATAATGTTCAACAAAACGAAGACAAAGCTTCAGACTTGTGAATTTCATAAACTAATTTTTTTCCGAGTAGAAGTGAGGTAGCATAGGTCATTGAAAATGAAATAAAACGGAGGAAAAAGTAACTGACAGCCCCATTTTTTCCCTGTTGTTACTTTAATTCCTTGTTGTTTAAGCTTAAATAACAGACAAATCATTGGTCAAAAGTAAATGAAAAAGAAAAATGTTAGAAAAAATAATTTCTCCCATCTGTGAGCACGTCAGTATAAAAAGTAAAAAAAAAAAAAATCAGAGTTTTTTCTTCGTAGATTGAGAAAAATCACAAAATTGCTAGCCTTTTTTCCCTACAACATTAATCGAGTCTTGTATAAACACTTCAATGAGACAAAGATAAATCCCACATGTCATATTTTTTTATCAAGGCATTGGAAAACTGCCCAAACACATTAACTACTTTCCTAAGAATGCTGTTATGATAGATCGACTAGAGGCCGAACGAGAAAAGGAAAAAGGGAAAATATAATGAAACGAATTACCGTTTTTTCTTTATGTTGATAACATTCATCCAGGTAGCACGCAAAGTACTCATAAAAGAACATATATGAAATGTTCTCATCCATTATGGGCTAAGCAAAAGCGCATAAGGGGAGGTAAGAGATGGGAGGGAGGTGTTAAGGATGATACCGGGCATTTGAGAAGAGGAAAGTGGATACACAAAGACACAAAGGCTTCGTGGGCAAAGAAGAGTGGAAGGAGATGGCAAGACCCAAAAGCAATTAAAAGTAAAAAGCCACTAGCTATACAGGTTATGGTTGACTACATTTCATTATATCCTTTACCAAGCATTTTTTTTTCTTTTTTTTATTTACGAAAGAGCGCTGTTGACCAAAGTATCACCATGTGCTTCATCAAAACCTTCCAGTACTCTTGATCGGTGATCGAACCATAAACCAACCTTGCCTCAAAACCCAACGATTGTTCTTGGCAAACCTGCATTCCCAGACCACATTCCTTGAACCGGACAAGTTATGTTCTTAGCTGCATCGTTAGCCCAAGGCTTCCCGAAAACATCTAAGAAGTGATCTTGAACAAAATGATGCTCCCATGCTCCACCAAAGAGCCCTGAGTACTCTTGACTAAACTTTTGTCTTCTCCCGTCTTTAATGAGTGCTTTTGACTGACCCATGCTCCTGCGCTCCACCAAGAAGTGCTCTTGGCCAAACTATCAACACCGCACTTTCCCATGTAATTTTTCTCGCCAGATTGTAACCGCATGACCCTCCTTACTTTGAAGAGCGCTTGAGTAAACTGCTGTTCCTGCAATCCCATAAAAGGCGCTCTTGCCTTAAAAAATACAGTTGCCCTTGACTTTCCCAGAGTCTCGAAGAAGTTCTTTTGGTAGAGCTGTTATTCCCTGCACTCCCCTAAACGCTGAGGAGTGCTCTTGGCTAACTCTGCCAACTAATATTTCTGGAAAAGTCATTTTGGCCAACTATTTACTAACGGGTTCCTTTAAATTTCATTAATTTGTTTTCTATCCTAACTCTTTCCCTATTAATGCATTGAAGCCCCCAACAAATAATCTAGTCAATAGCATCTCAAGTGCACTGCATTAAGGAATGAGTTTCCTGGCGCCATTGCTTCCACACTAGTTTAAAATCTTGGGGAAACCTACACCACAACTTTCTTGAATCCCTCCATGTTAGCTCTTGCTAGAAATATTGTCCCTTTAATCTCATAAACTACTTGTGCCAACGCTCAAACAAGTAGTCCACTTGGATAATCAATTGGCTATCAACTCTTCAGAAGTGCTCTTGTCCGATACACTGAATCTGCTTTGTCTAAGGTAATTCTTTTGGCCAAACAATTAATGGGACTCCTAGAAACCTCCAGAATACCCTTGGCCCAAGCATTCCTCGCACCCCAACGAAAAATAATCTTGGAGGAAGTTCATTAACACTTTTTTGTTGTTGAAATCACCAAGGAGTGCTTTTGGGCGAATTGATCCTTTTCACCCTCCTCCAAAACCCAAAGGAAGAGCTCTTGATGCTCTAACCTGAAACCCCATGAATATTCTGGACCTAAGTGCCGTCCTCGTGCTTCCCTGAAATACCCAAGGAAGTAGGAACAATCCTTGATGATTTCATCCTTGCTCGTGAGTGCTCTGTGTCAAATTATTACATCTGCTGCTTCCCTGAAACTAAAATTAACCTCTCCACACTATCTATATTCTATGATCCCCACAAGATTTTCTACATGACAGATTCCTAAGACAAGGGATATTAATAACCTGATGAGTCTCTGTGGGTTTCTTCGACATAAGAAGTTTTACCTTAGAAGCATTGCAATTATTTAATAAAAAATCCTTTTTTATAATCTAAATTTCTAGAGAGGCAGATCCACATGTAAATCCTGCCAACCGATTTCCTTTTACCCCCTCACCCCTCCTAAAAAAATAATTCGTCAGAAAAATAAGTACAAGATCCACCTGCGTG
>NC_090745.1:83627817-83640317 GCF_036898095.1 Palaemon carinicauda
GTGTCTGAGAGGGAATTAAAGGAAAAATTACTTTTTAATCGAACAATCTCAAAATCAATAAACCAATTCAAGTTGAAAACATTATTTTTTTCAATGACCAAAACATGAACTGAAACCTCACATTAAGATGATTTTCAAAACTGGAAAAGACATGTAAATTTATATCAAATTACCTATAAAAGTTAATTAAGGAGTTAAGTTATTAACAATATTCAAACCCTAAGCCGCGACCCTCTTTTTTTTTATTAACTTGAGCACATTTCTAGAATTTTTTAAATAAATACACCTAAAAGGATAAAAAGTTAGGAGTTCCACAAACATTGTGCAGGCGAAAAAAAAAAAAAAAAACAATATCCCCAAAATAAACCACCCAGAACAAGTTTCATTACATTACCCGTGAACAAATTGAGATCTAATACACCCTTCCTCAAGCGCAATGAAATTAATGTGGAAAATAATTCCACAATTCTATTATCAGAAAGGCAAGGAAAATTCATCCAGTCATACTTCTCGCTAGAAAATGTATTTGTGTGTGTAACAGAAAAGTTCCTCAGCTCTATGGAGAGAGAGAGAGAGAGAGAGAGAGAGAGAGAGAGAGAGAGAGAGAGAGAGAGAGAGAGAGAGAGAGAGAGAGAGAGAGGTAGAGATTGATTTCAGTCTTGGTGTTTCCCTACACAATTTTGATATTTCTTGTATTATTACCCTTAAACATACTCCATTCCGTGGGGGTGGTCAGGAAGGGGGTTATAAGCCTTCCGGTTTTAAGCAATTTTTCATGAGATGAGGCTGTTAGCCCCACGCCCTCCCCAAGGATGCTCTGGAGGCTGATGTGCTGAAAGCATCTGACTTTCTTTGGTGGTCACCAATTCAAAATCAACAATATTTGAAGATCTTTTATATCTCTCATCAGACGACCATCAGTATAATGAACGTGTTACTTCCGTTTTATTGTCATTATTATCCTATCTGTATAAACTAAACTTTTTTTTCATCCAAACCGAATACTCCACGATATAATTAGGTTGAATTCTGCAAAATAAATCGCCATTTGTGCAAAAAAAAAAAAATATAGAAAAAAGATATTGATGAGTTGAAGAGAAGAGAAAATAAGTAAAAAATGTTTACAGAAAATATAGTTGAGTTGAACAGAAGAGCCAATGAATCATTATATAACATATGGCGTTTTGACTATTCAAAGAATCATCAACAAATAGAAAAACTCTAATTACACGAACTATGTCCGGAAAAAAGTATAGTATCAAATTACATATCGATCGTCCTGACCTGAATCACGCTGATACGATTCAATGAAGGTAAATTATATGAAATTTCCCTTAGTAAAAAACAGTCTTCTTATTGAATACGTTCACAATCGACGTGACGTTACAGAAGCTTGTGGAATTGGATTAATACTTATACTCCCATTAAAAGAATAATCTGAAAATCATTCAACACTAACTACCAAATGTACTAAGCACATTACTGGATGACTCAACAATATGGCTAGGTAATGTTGAAAATAAACGGCGGAATGTAAGCTCGAAATATAATTGAAATGCTAATCAAATTTACACTTCTTGTACTTACATCGCGATAAGTCTTTACACATGCATCTACATACGCACACAATATATATATATATATATATATATATATATATATATATATATATATATATATATATATATATATATATATATATATATATGCTAAAGTTATATTGAATTAATTTGTAGTCATTAATGATCTAGATCAATTGTTTAAATAATACATTTCAATGTCCAGAATATTAAAAGAATCATGAACTGATATTTGAACGAAGCAATATTGTCGACAAAATTATATCATCAGAAGAGAAATAAATATTTCGCAGAACAAACCACCGATGAGACACCCATTCGCAGAAATAAACCAGGAAAGCCAAATTGCAAAGGAAATGATGATTTTACCTGTCACTGTCATCCTCATCACAGTCATCATCCTGGGAACAATCCTGCGCCGCCGTGGGACTGTCCGATATCCTAAAGGACAGTCGGCGGGTTCCTCTTTTTATCCTGGGAACCGTAATAGGCATGAGAGGCCGGTGAAACCTACTCGGTTTCTTAAGAATAGTGGCTGTATCCGGTGCCTCTTCGGGAGATGGGTTCCTCGTCTGACCGACGATGGGTCTTCTGGAGAGCCTTGGGGTGGTGATGATGCCCGAGAGACCCATTTTCTTTTGAGTGTCCTTCGAAGGCTTAGCGCTAGGGTCGCTGACTGAGGACGAGGAAGGCTGCGAAGAAGACTGCCCTTTAAACCATCTGCCGGAACAGATTTGCTGGGGTTGCCTCCTGCCGAGGGGGAATATCGTCTTGTCGCTGGATATGTCATTAAGTGAAATCCCGAAGGACTTCTTGTACAACTGATCTTTACTTTTTTCTGAATAATGATTGACGTTCTCGTTGCTCACTGATATGGCCTGAGAGAACTTTGGGCAGATATAAGGAGGCTTTTGATGCTCAAAAATTTTTGAAAGGTTGGCGATTCGTTTTGTGCTATCCTTATCTGATAAGGAAAGTGCTGGGTCACCATCAGTTGGTACCGACCTCTCCCGAACGACGGGCAAGGGGGTCTGGGATCGAATACCCATGAAACCTTCGTTACCAGACATAAACAAGTTTATATCTGATGCACTGACAGATCGTAAAGGCCGCCGATGTGTGAACGAAAGACGTCCGCTGTGCAACATTTCTTTTACTTGTCCATGTGACCCAACATTATAGTTTTCATGGTCATCTCCTTCGGGACTCGGGGATATGCAAGAGACGTCACTTTTAAAAGACACCCTTTTCACTGCAGGTGGATTCATTTCCGGAATAAACCCACTTTGTACTAAGGACAATTCGCTTTGATGCTTTCGCATTGCTCGCATATTGAGATTCTTGATCTGATACTTATTGGTGTTAAATCCTGCATTGTTATCACTGTGGTAAGAAACGTCACTCAAATACTGACTGGTATTATCATTCAAGTATCTGGGCACTAAAGCAATTAATTCACTTTTTTGTTCCTGCTCGGTGTTAGTTGGCTGAGAAAGTCTCCTGGAGCGTCCAGATACGATGCCAGAGCTGGCATGTTGAAAGGTACTTATTGTAGCGGTCTTTGGGCAGTAATTTGTTTGTTGACTAGCATTAGCACTGGCCCCGGGATTGTTTTTGTCTGGAGCAGAGTAACTACATGTTGCAAAGTATGCAACTTGCTCTTCTCCAGACGTTGATTGGGCACTAATAACATGACTTGGTGGAATATGCGTAGGCCTTTCAGAATCTGCTTCTCCGCACTTCAGAGGATTTGTACCGTTGCGAAGTATAGGATTCGAAAACGAGTTCTTATCGGAGGTGACCACTTTATCGACGCCAGTATTCGGATGATCACTATCTACTTTCAATTCAGGTTCTAGATGTCTTTTTCTTGGAGGTTTGGGAGGGACAGGGGGCGCCAATTTCCTGTCCCCAAAATTTACTTTTTGTTCAAATTTCAATTCTGACTGTGATGTGCATTTACTTTTATGTACACCGGCCAATCCATCGTGATTCTTCATGTAATCTTCAAAGCTACTCACGTATCTAGCTACCACGTCAATGTTGTTTGCACTTCCATTGTGACTTCTAGCAAGCTTGTGTCCTTGACCATTTGGCATACCAGTTAACCCGACCCTTTTCACCTGGTCTTGACTGGAACTGATTCCAAGGCACTGGTGTTCCAGCTGAGAAGGCAAAGAACTTAGAGGGGGGTCTTTCTGGTATCCAGCCTTGTTGACTTGTTCACGGACCTGGTTCCGTGAAACACACGAAAAAGTGGACAAGTTGCCACCGCAAGGCGAGTAGCTGAGACCCACTTGGTTGTCCAAAAGGGACGGAAGGGAGTTGTATTTGACGACACCCACAGGCAAAAGCAATGCCTTCACATCCTCTTCCTCCTCCTCCTCATCCATATCTTCCCTTTTTAACCTCACTTCTCCCCAGTCTCCTCTCCCTTCCATTTTTCCATACTCTTCTTTACCCCCTCCATCCTGAGCACGAAGGCCACTAAATTTCAACAGTTGAGGAAACTTCATTTTGCGCCATCACACACAAAAAGAATCATATCTACAATTAATTTCACAATTCATAGTAATCACAAAAACAAAGGGCGGGATATTGGTAACAATAAATAGTAAAACTCAAGTATCCTAAAAACATTCACTACGTATAACGCACTGCAACGCTAGATCCTTAATACACAATTGAGCCTCCATAGATAAACAAGTCGACGTCCGCCAACTGAAGAGGGGGGACTTCGCAAGAGAAAGAGCAGCTCTTAAGGCGGTGGTCAGCAGAGCACTACCCTGTAGGAGTCCATGAGGAGACCAGCAACGCCTCCTTCACTACACTACCTTGCTGACGAACACACGCAGCCAAGTCGAGCCAACCACTACGTTCACCACAGGTTGCCCATTACTGATAAAATCGAACTCGTCCCTCTCCTTCTCTTCTCCCTATCCACCTCAACTTGGTTTTTTAACAGCGTAGTCTATCACCCGAAGTCATTTCATGATCTCATTTACGGACTGTTTTCTTCACGGTAACTCATCAAAGGCAACAAAAGGAATGGTCGAAGAAGCGAAACCATCTGAAAGTTCAAAGTCACATCAAAGCAGCGACGGGACACTTTCGCACATGAGTGACCGGAATCGGCAGAGTACCATTTTTTACCGGACATTATATCAAAATGTTTCGTAAAGGGAACGTTTCTTGCAACTCCCTGAAGAGAGAGAGAGAGAGAGAGAGAGAGAGAGAGAGAGAGAGAGAGAGAGAGAGAGAGAGAGAGAGAGAGTGTGTGTAGAGTCGTGTGTTATATAGCATGCTTGCAACTCGCTCGCAATTTTTATGACTAATAGATAATAGGAGAACAAGTTAAGCCAGCACACATGCCCCGTCCATTCAATAACTTTAAAAGTACATACGCTCGATTTAATTGATCACCAGATAATGGCAAACCAGTTCACTACTGCGACTTCTCCCCGGTGCAAGAGTACCTGCTCGCTGATGCCCTGGAGGCTTAGGCATCGTTAACACCTCCGAACATATAAACGCAGGTTGCATTAGATGCAACCGCGCAGTCATGACGAGCAACTTTGAGGCTTAAGTTCCAGCGAAGAGGAAAAGAACGGTTTCCTTAGTCAGAAGGACTATTTATTTTTCTCTTTTCTTTATAGCACACCGCCATCTCCTCCAAGCCATTTACATAATGATCATGTGCGAAATATACTAAACCTAATTTTGAGTGACGGTCGGAGGCAGATAGTCAGCAATCGGACATGTTCGTCGGGACAGCTGAAAGGCCGGGCAAGGTTGCCGTACATATCAAAGGAGATTTAAATAGAGGCCTTTACAATTTTGCATTCTAATCTCCTGTCCCATATCCACGGGCGTTTGTTGCTCTCTCTCTCTCTCTCTCTCTCTCTCTCTCTCTCTCTCTCTCTCTCTCTCTCAGTTCGTAATACTACGCATTTACCACAACTGTCCAATTTAGCAGTTCATCGCCTGCCGCTTCTAACATTTCTCATAAAACATCGTTCATATCGATTACTTTCCTTACATACTGGTCTCTTGCCCAACACCGTCAAAAAGCAAAAACAATAACCACTAAAAACAAAGGTCGCCGGCGACAGAAGACGACGGCTACAAACGAACCCAAAGTCTAATGATGGATCATTAAAGATAACGCCAAAAAGGTCAAGCGCAGACTAAAGTGTTGCGGTGAACCGAAGACCTACAGAAAGAGTCTATCTGTAGGTCTTGGGTGAAGATCTTCTCATGCTTTATGAGGTTCAGCTTCTTCCTAATCATTAAAAAGGAAATTCCTCTGGAGGGCTAAACGATATATATTTATCAGTACCAACAAGTTTAACGAAGCCCTGAATTCCTTGTGGAAACGGCAACTGAATATCGGTTAGGCTTCGAGAACCTGGTTTTCTTATTTTTACAAAATTCTGTTACTGGACCTTTCTCCATTGTTGTTCTCCACAAAACTCTAAATTAAAACAGAATCATCAACACTCGGACTACAATATAAGGTTTTACAAAAAAAGATGACTGAATTTTTAAATATTTCCCTCGACGCAATTATAAGCAAACTTTTGACTTGAACCAATTTGTGAAATATGCAGTATAAAAAAGAGCGACTTATTAAAAATACTAATTTCAAATAAGAAGCATGTAATAAAAATCATGTTTGCTGTTGTATCTCGGCGTGACACTTCACTAAAATCCTTCCATTATTATTATTATTATTATTATTATTACTTGCTAAGCTACAACCCTAGTTGGAAAAGCAGGATGCTATAAGCCCAGGGGCCCCAACAGAGAAAAATAGCCCAGTGAGGAAAGAAAAGGAAAAATAAAATGTTCTAAGAACAGCAACAACATTGAAATAAACATTTCCTCTATATAAAAAAAAAAAAAACAGAAAGGGGGATAAAAAAGAATAGAATAATGCGCCCAAGTGTACCCTCAAGCAAGAGAACTCTAACCCAAGACAGTGGAAGGCCATAGTACAGAGGCTATGGAACTACCCAAGAATAGAGACGAATGGTTTGGTTTTGGAGTGTCCTTCTAGAGGAGCTGCTTACCATAGTTAGAGAAATCTAACCACTGAACAACTGCAGTGCAGTAGTTAACCATTTGGGTGCAGAAGAATTGGTTGCTAATCTCCGTTGTCAGGAGTATGAGGACAGAGGAGAATCTGTAAAGAATAGGAGAGACTATTCGGTGTATGTGTATGTAAAGGGAAAGTGAACCGTAACCAGAGATAAGGATCCAATGCAGTACTGTCTGGCCAGTCAAAGGACCCCATAACTCTCTAGCGGTAGCATCTCAACATGTGGCTAGTGCACTGGCCACTCTACTACCTGTAGAACAACTTATATTTCTCATATCTAATAACAAATATAAACAAAAATAAAAAATTAAGCAATTAGAGAACATTATAAAATTTCAAATAATAACAATAAATAAAATTTAGCAAAGAATACGCCGGACGCCGACACACACACACACACACACACACACACACACAAAAACCGCAAGATATAGTTAAGAGTTAAAGGGAAGCACAAAAAAGAAACACACAATGCATCCGAGTCATACTACATCAGCGCAGCCGAAGCAAGAATAAGTAAAGCAATCCAGATTAGAACGGGTAGTGTAGTCAGGTGAGGTATTGTCTTTCACAGGTAAACCGAAACTTCCGGACTTCGAATTGCAACGAGAGCCCGTCCACATGTCCTTCGTTATATAAGCAGATATCAAGACGTAACAAGACTGCCCCAAAGATGATTGCAGTTTACATCACATTCCATCAAGCAATTCAGATACCATGATTGTGTAACCGCTTATTACGCGAGAAGCAGACTCAAGTGTAGTTCTAATTCAATTCCAAAACAATTACAGCCTCAAGATGTTCAAAGATGCTCCTGACATATGTAGTTATGCAATTATAATAGAATAAAGAGAACGGGCAAAGGAGAGAGAGAGAGAGAGAGAGAGAGAGAGAGAGAGAGAGAGAGAGAGAGAGAGAGAGAGAGAAGAGAGAGAGAGAGAGGCTATTATGGGCTCAAGATATACACAGATCCTACTATGTACTCATCAGTTACTGGATACTAAAATAGAGAGAGAGAGAGAGAGAGAGAGAGAGAGAGAGAGAGAGAGAGAGAGAGAGAGAGAGAGAGAGAGAGAGAGAGAGAGAGATTAAATCTTCGTTTCCAGCATCCCATCTCTTCCTTTCCCAACACGGATGTTTTGGTTAGTAATCGAATACTTCCTTCTGAAGAATCTGACCTTGTCACACTTGAGTACCTGTTGAAAGCACAGTGATACGTATACAGAATACCCGATAGAAAATGTAAAACGATTAATGCAATTATGTATGTTTGTGAATATAAAGTCGTATGTGTAGATTTTGAAATACAACATTATTATATGGATATTCCACGTGGAAGGAATTGAGGTACTAGTAATATGAATGAACTGATCTACAGCTAAAACTATTTTACTGTCATGAAATAAAGTTTTGACAGTCCAATATAAAGCCGTCAAGAGTATTCCATAAATACAGTCTTTCCCAAATGACTAATCTATCTATCAGGATGTATTCATATGGATCATCTTAGGGAAAAAATACACATGCAAACAAACATTGATAGTTGTTGAATGATCTTCCTAATAGGGTGGGTGAATCAGTAGAACTTCATAAGTTCAAACTTGCAACAAATGTTTTTATGTTGACCAGGCTTACATAACTCTTTTTATAGTTTATGTATCAAATATCTGTTTTAATGTTGTTAATGTTTTTGAAATACTTTATTTTAATTTTTTCTTACTTCTTATATCGTTTATTTATTTCCTTATTTCTTTTCCCCACTCGGCTCTCTTTCCCTGTTGGAGCCCTTTGGGCTTATAGCATCCTGCTTTTCCAACTAGGGTTGTAGCTTAGCTAATAATAATAATAATAATAATAATAATAATAATAATAATAGCATGAGAGCATTATACTTCTCAAAGTTCTACATAATGTTTTAGCTGGAAGTCAAGCAAGCTATTCACATCCGACCTGACCGATGTTAAAACCAGTAAACTAATAGAGTTTCAGAGAAAGGGTAATTTAGATCATATTGTAGTCTATCAAAGATAAAAAAAAAAAAAGTTGAGTTACAAAAATAATTAGGTTTTAATCATGGACAACATTAGCTTTGCAACCAATTCTACTGATAACCTTGAAGATAGCAAAAGCAGCAGTTGTGGCTGGGTCAATTACAACAGGAACACAACAATTTGATAAAGACTAAATTGAAAATTTAGAAAATGACAAGTTATAAATAGGAGATTTGTCAATAAGAGTTACATATTGTATATACGAACAAAAGTGTCTTTAGGGATATCGAGAGAGTATCTAAAAATAGATGGCAGGGCAATCATTCATGATTAGGAAAGAGCATAACTTTAAAAGAGTGGTATGACACGCCACCATTCTAAGAACAGGCGGGAGAAGGACAAGATGCCAAGGTGAAGGACAGTTGTCGGTGTGTAGAATGGACGAGGGTACACGAATTGATGCTGGTACGCAGGATAAAGACATGCTCTAGGATTACGAAAGTAGATCAGTTATGTAAGCGTTTCAGCAAACCTAGTCGACACACCAGCCTTCAGATATCTGAGAAATTATAAAATTACGAAGATGATAACAGACTGAAGTTATACCGCGAAGCACAAACACAAAATATATCTCTATATTCGCTCAATTCGTATCGCCACTTACAAGCCTCATGCACCTATATGCAAGTGTATAAAAGCCTTGAAGCTTTTGAGAGAGAGAGAGAGAGAGAGAGAGAGAGAGAGAGAGAGAGAGAGAGAGAGATAAATTCTCGGAATAAGCTTCCGACCACGGAGATCTCCTTACGTAAGACAAAGAACTTCCCAAAATCTTTTGTTGTTACTTGTCAGGCCAACTCGTGTGCTAATTGAATTGCAGCTGGATTAAAATAAAGGCAAAATAGAGTCATATACTAAATTTGGATAGATGACGACATCCTCAGAGTAGTGTTGAGGACATTTTTCTTGTGGTGTCTAAGGAGGTGAGAGAGATATTGGTTTAAAGTATTTTTATAACATCAGTGTAAAAGAGCAGTGTTAGGTGGGAACATGTAAGAACGATGTCCTATGGGCAGATGGAGGAAAACTTTGTGCTTTTCTCGTTTTTTTTTTTTAAATCTAATATAGTTTACTCTTATGTTTATCTGCATGTCAACAACAACGACAACAACAACAATAGGTGAATGCATCCTCATCTTAGATGAGAAATCCAATAAACCTATCTTTCTTTGAGGATCGGATTTGATTCAGGCTATATGGCCTTCCAATCTCTTTAAATAATATTCAATTCATAAAATAACATGTGAATCAGTACACCCTACACTCTTCTTAAGTGTAAGGACGAAAATGATAAAAAACGCAAATCATCAAGCCGATGGAATTATAACAATATGATTTCTAATCAGATTTGTGTTCTATGCATTTTTTAATTCATAACAAATATCAACCCAAATTAAAATATGGAAGGAGTTAACCGAGTTTCTTCTGAGATAAATATAGAATGCAGCAGAATCTTTACAATGTAGACCAATAATATAGCGTGAAATAATAAATGAAACACAAAGGCAAGTAAATTACGAAATAACAAGAACATCCCACATTAAGGCTATTTCAAATAATAATAATAATAATAATAATAATAATAATAATAATAATAATAATAATAATAATAATAATAATAATAAAACGTTATTAACATGCTGAAACATTCCTGAAACTCAGCAATTCAAAAAAAAAAAAAAAAAAAAAAAAAAAAAAAAAACGACACGAAGTATCTCTCTGGTTTTACGGGCTATATATTTTCTACCATTATGATATGATATTGATAATAACAATAATAGTAAAACAATGCTCTAGCCTTGAAGTTGTTAAGGTTATGTAAGTTTGCAGTCTGGAGGGAGAAGAACAGTGTAATCGATACCAATTTAAACTTCCCACAGTGTGTGCGTGTACGTGTGTCTGTGTGAGTGAATATAATAATAATAATAATAATAATAATAATAATAATAATAATAATAATAATAATAATAATAATAATAATAATAATAATAATAAATTCAAAGAGTATGGAGTGTGGTTAATGAAAAACATAATAATAATAATAATAATAATAATAATAATAATAATAATAATAATAAATTCAAAGAGTATGGAGTGTGGTTAATGAAAAACAAAAAACATTACTTCGGTTTACAAGTAAAGTGATGGAGCTTGCAAGTTTATAGGTAATTAAGGGTAGGGATGAGGATTAGAAGTATGTTTATGTAGGACAAAGCGTAAACAAATTGCGCTGACGCGCACGAGATGAAAGCAAAAGATATACGCATTGTCAACAGGAAAACTTTATATGGAATAAGTATTGCCAATTGTACAATAGTGAGACAATACTGCAAATATGAGTGGGGTGGCAAATGGGGGGGGGGGGGGTTAAGGGGGGAGGAAGGACAATATAAAAAGATAACCTACTGACTCACACTGCTGCCCGAAAACTTGTTTTATTCTCCTTGGCTATTTGCCAGAGAGAGAGAGAGAGAGAGAGAGAGAGAGAGAGAGAGAGAGACTTATTCACGTAAGACATGAAGAGTGATCATAATTATCTAATCACTTAAGAAATGTATAGCCGAATTGGGAAGGGTTTTGCATTAAGCTGTCATCCTCTCATCAGTTCCATTGAGGTTCAGGATAAATAAGAATAACTTCATGTGAATAACATTATTTTCTACTTAAATACTATCCGAACAAGTTTTTCATTTTGGCTTCCCGTAAATTTAGGTACCGCGAAATTTCATATTAAATTATCTCTGGTATGCAGTTACAAACAACAAATTTAAGTTAAATATTATTCAAAATATATCAACGAACATCATTGAAATATAATACAATATAATATTTTTATATTTCAAACAAAAGCTACAGAACGTCCAGGAATTCATCTCATGATGATTCTTTGGATGCAATAATATAAAATAATGATAATAATTCAAATAATGATTATACATAGTTAAGTGTTTTCGGTTTAGGATTGTGACAATAACAGTCCTCTAACTATCAGTTACATATTTCAGTGCTTAGGTGAAGAGCGCAAAAGGGCTTCCAACGCAGCGTATATATTTTATACATATATATGTATACATACATATAATTTATATATATACATATATATATATATATATATATATACACACACACATATATATATACATATATATATATATATATATATATACACACACACACATATATATATATATATATATACACACACATACGTTTGCGTCTGTGTGAAAAATATTTATATGTTTTGGTTTGAAAAGCGCCGAAAATTTTTATTTCCATTCGAAGTTGGTCAATTGATAATCTCTCATCTTATTATTATTATTATTATTATTATTATTATTATTATTATTATTATTATTATTATTATTATTATTATTATTACTTGCTAAGCTACAACTCTAGTTGGAAAAGCAGGATGCTATAAGCCCAGGGCCCCAATAGGGGAAAATAGCCCAGTGAGGAAAGGAAACAATGAAAAATAAAATATTTTAAGAACAGTAACCACATTAAAATAAATATCTCCTATATAAACAATAGAATAGTGTGCCCGAGTGTACCCTCAAGCAAGAGAACTTTACCCCAAGACAGTAGAAGCCCATGGTACCGAGGCTTTGGTACTACCCAAGACTAGAGAACAATGGTTTGATTTTGGAGTGCCCTTCTCCTAGAAGAGCTGCTTACCACAACTAAAGAGTCTCTTCTACCCTTACCAAGAGGAAAGTAGCCACTGAACAATTAAAGTGCAATAGTTAACCCCTTGGGTGAAGAAGAATT